>NW_026705567.1:0-300000 GCF_029867415.1 Vicia villosa
CTCGAAAAGTACGAATCTCTGAACTGTCCAAGTTCATGTACCATTTGAGTGCAGCACCAGTCAGGCTGTCTTGAAAATAATGAATGAGCAATTGTTGATTATCAGTCTGAGTTGACATTCTTCGAGCGTACATCACAAGATGACTTTGTGGGCATGAATTCCCTTTGTACTTCTCGAAATCTGGTACTTTGAATTTGTGAGGAATCTTAACATTTGGAACCAGACAGAGGTCTGCAGCATTCTTTCCGAATAGATATTGTCCTCGAAGAGTCTTGAGTTCCTTCTGCATTTGCAGAAACTGTTTCTGGAACTCGTCCAATCTTTCATACACGCCAGCATCCTCACTGGGAGCGTGATGATATACTTGTCCGCCCTGCGGGGGAAAAGTATGCATAATCGGTCGTGGAGAAGCCATGACAGCAGATCTCGGTATCTCAGTATTCTGTTGTGCGAAACCCATTGCCGTTGCTCTTGGAACTTCAATTTCCAGAGGTTTGTAACCCTCCGGTGGACGCATATCCATGGTGACTTTTGGAGCTTCAGAAGCTGGAGGTATGTACCCTTCTGGAGTAAAGTTATACGGCATGCCCCAAGGTCGATCAGGCGGCATGGTATACTGAGGAATAGGAGTAGAAACAATCTCGGAAACCACAGTCCTTTGTGGTTCTTCTGGCGTTGGTCGATTCTGCGCAACTACCAGGGCTTCTACCATACTATTGAGTCTTTCAACAGTACCTTTGAGAGTATTAATCTCTTCTCTGAGTTCTTCATTCTCTTGCTCAAAGTCTTCCATTCTTTTCTTGCGACTTGAACGAGTGTTGTATGGATGAGACAGCTTGAAAGTCTTGGTTCACCTCCTTCTCCTCCTCTCTTTCTGGAGAAAGGAAAGTGACTATTAGATCCGCGACGATTCTCGTGTCAGTGCGTACGACTAAAGCGATGTATGATATGCAATTAAGTTATTATTTTTCAAGGAAACACCATAATTACGTTATGAAACATCAAACTTTTATTAATTAAGTGGAAACGCCGTTTTTACACACTTTGAAAAAGGAAATACAGAGAAACTGAGAGAAAGGACTCTAAAACTTTGATGATGAGTCGACTTCACGTTCTAACATCTTCTTCTGTTTCTTGAGCTGAGCGTTCTCTGACGTGAGCTGATTGATGATCCAGGAAGCAGGAGGGATATGATGAGAAAGTGACGTTTGTGTCACTTGTCGATCGAGCACTTCAAGTAACTCATCCTTCCTTCTTAGGATGTTTTGAATTTCAACATTTTCCGTGTTGACAATTCGATACTTGTTCCTCCAAGCATTCCTTTCTTGGCATACCTTGTTTAATGCCGCTTGTAGTTTTTCAACATCGGTGGAGAAAAGGTAAATTGGTTCCCTTAGGGAAATAGGTTCTTGATGTTGATATGGCATCTTGAGCTTGAATGCTCTGACGCGTACCCATTGAAGGTAAGGATCCAGGGAGATGCAAAGATGTTTTCCTAACAATCTTCTCCCTTTGCTGTGAACAAGACGCCAGGCTTGGACAATTTCCTTCTTCAGCATGTTGCCATGATCGTCGATGTTCTTGAAGAACAGACCCTCCAATTGGATGTTACTTGGTATATTTTTCATAGGATAGCCGTATTGACGACGGGCTAAAGCTGGATTGTAACTGATTCCTCCCTTAGTTCCAATAAGGGGTACGTTGGGGAAACTTCCGCAACTGAAAATGATCTTGGTTTCGTCGTTGTCAGGACTACACCAATCAATGTCTGTATGAGTGAGAGACATGATTTTCTGTGACCAGTAAAGGCCATCCCTCATGTTCCAGAAAGTGCTAGACTTTGGCAGGTGTGAAACGAACCATTCGTATAACAACGGTACGCAGCATGTGATTAATCCTCCTTGCTGCAGGTTTCTTGAATGCACAGAGTGATAAGCATCCGCAAGCAAGGTTGGAACTGGATTTCCAATCAAGAAGATCTTAATTGCGTTGATGTCGACGAAATCGTTAATGTTAGGGAACAACAACAATCCGTAGATAAGCAAAGCCAAGACTTCCTCAAAAGCGCTCATATCTTGGATGTTGACGAAGTACCGAGCTTGATCAAACAGGAATTTGGAGGGCAATCCTTGAATTCCTCCTCTACTCACCATATGAGTTCTGATGTCGACTACATTCAAAGGAGTAGTTGCAGCAATGATAATGTCGTCAGGATTCTTTTCCAAACCGGAGTATGGATCTTGCGCGTACACGGGTATTCCAATCAGACGAGAGTACTCCTCCAACGTAGGCATGAGCTGATAATCTGGAAAGGTGAAGCAGTGATACGTTGGATCGTAAAACTGTACCAAGGTGGGAAGGATCCCATCCACCATGTTGGTATTGAGCAAAGGCAGAAGTTTTCCATACTTCTCCTTGAAAGCCTGGGGGTTGACCACCAGTTTTCCGAGCTTTCCCAGTTCCTCGACCTGGGGAATCTTGAAGGTGTATTTCCTAGCTCTCTTTCTTCCGTAATCCATAATATAGATCCTTAAGTCCTTTCTCCGTTTCTCTCTTTCTCTGAAGTTCAAAACGTTCGTTATTTAGTTTCCTTGAAAAACGACTCGAAAAAGACTCTTTTTGTTTTTAGTTGTTTATTAATGAATGATGCATGAATGCATGAATGCACACACAAGAGTTTTAAACAAACATGGCGTTGAAGGGTATAGTGGTCATGAAGTCAAAACGCGAACCCCGCCCCAATGGTAAACTAAGGTTAAGGATTTTTGTACCTGTAGAACGGGTTCTAGGGGTCTCAGAGTTTTTGCTCAACCTTAAAGATACGTTGATTGGTATCTATAAGAGAGTTTTCTCTGAGTGTAGTATCTGCGTGACAATTACTTCCGTAATCACCGCTCTACGTCCTAAAAAAGGCTTTAAGTGGGGTTAATGTGTTTCTAGGTCCTCCTGGTACAAATCAGTTTCGGAATGCAGTGGCGCAGTTAATCACAACCAGCCAGGCAAATCCCAAGAGTAGAATTGTGAACCAAGATTAGAGGGCCTTCACCGGGAAGACATCCTCCATCCTATCTTATGTTGCACTCAAATCCGGGTATAGGATTTCTCACCACAAGGGGGAATCAAGCCCTTTCCCGATACAGAATAAACAAAATAAACAAATATAAATGCAGCAAACACATGATATGACACAGAGGTTAGGCAGGACCTCTCTTGTTTGAGGGGGAATTTGGCATCCCTAATTCCTCATTGGGGCTGGACCAGCAACAGGTCAACCATTGGTTTGGATGAAAAACCAAGGTTTTTAACACTTATATCCCCAGCAGAGTCGCCATTTTTCTGTGGTGTCGTTTTCTTTTACCTCCCCGTTTCACTTGGGAGGACGGCACGCTAGACCCTTCACGCGAAATTTGGAAGGAGAATGCGCCCGTGGTGGGATGAATTTTGTTTCAGTTCTTCCTACGATATCACACGAACTTTCTTATTTGTCCTACGAGTAGGAAAGGGGAAAAAAGATCTCAACTAAACCCTAGGAGTTTGCTAAGTGTGGGGATTTCACCTAGACTAGAAATTCTGGAGTCCGGGGGGTCGGTTATACATAGGGAAGTGTTTAAACACCCTACATATCTGTAGTACTCTACAGGAACCTTCTCTGTGTCATTGTGTTTGTGTTTATTGCTAATGATTGGGAAAGTTTCTCCTTTGTGTTAGGAGAAGGAATTGAATTGATTTGAAAAGACAGACAGACAGACAAACTGACTATTTTTGGTATTTTATTAGCTCGCTAAGATTCCTTGTGAACCTCATGCCTACATATCCCTAGTGGAAGTCAGAGCTTAATGTAGTTCGGGGAACTAACTAGGGAAATTAATTATTTTTTTGGTGCCTTGCTTGAAGCTCAAGGTTGAAGCTTGGAATTAAATCTCTGTTTACAGTAAAGAGACATGAAATTATCTCTACAGAGAGGTATTTGTACTATTCTACCACAAACATTTAAAGGAGTGACAGAATAACTGAATTCATTTCATTCAAGAGGGGGACCTTACTTGTGTATGTGCAAGTATACCAGTCAAATGCCTCTTAAATGAAAGAAAGATGCTCATCCAAATTAGGGAAAGTTACCACATGTCTGGGTTTTACTGCCAGCTCATGCCTTTCAAAATCCTAAATGGGAGACTTGATTAAAATTGAAATTGAAATGTTTGTTTGTTTGAATGTGGTAGAGTAGTAAAAATATCTCTCTATAGAGATAAGCTATGTCTATCTACTGTATAAAAGATTTGACTTTAGCTGGCTTGTATGAGGCCCAAGCTTGAGGCTTTTTGATTGATTAATTAATTATTATTGACTCTGGGAGATGACTCCACTGGGGATTAATTACAGGGTATTTTTGTGTTCTGTACAAAGCCCAGAATTGAGGCTGACTCTACTTAGGGAGACTCTATTTATGTGCCTTGTACAAAGCCCAAGGTTGTGGCTGACTGTTGCTAGGGAAAACATTATTTTCTGCCTTGTACGAAGCCCAAGGTTGTGGCGGACTCTTAAATGAATTAAGTATGGATGACTATATGAGGAAAGATCCTAAGTGTTAGGAATCTTCGACACATGAAAAATATGGTTTATCTGCCTTGTACAAAGCCCAAGGTTGTGGCTACTGAATGATGAAGAACTCACTGGGGAGACTCTATTATCTGCCATGTACAATGCCCAAGGTTGAGGCTGACTCTTGACAGGGGAGTTTTATTGTTTGGGTGCCTTGTATGAAGCCCAAGGTTGAGGCTAACTATTTTTGTTGGTTCTGACTCTACTGAGGAGATTTTATTTATTAAAAGACTGTTTTTCTTTGGAAGCTAACCCTTTCTAGGGATTTTGACTCAGCTGGTGAATTTGTCTGTTAAAAGACTGACTTTATCATGTTTTTTGGAGGTTGCCCCTTTCCAGGGATTTTGACTCTTTTGGGGAACTTATCTCCTAAGAGAATGAAATTATTTATTAATTGTCTTTGGAGGCTAACCCTTTCCAGGGGTTTTGACATTTTAGACAGATGTTGGAGGCTAACCCTTTCCAGGGGTTTTTATTAAAATGAATGGCAGAAAGATTATCTAGTGGAGACTTCTTGTTTAAAGCCCAAGATGAAGGCTGACTCAATGCTGAGGATGATCAAACATGGATCCTAGACTCTGCTAAGGAAGATTGATGAAGATAAGGGTGACAGAGACTGTCCATGTCTCTCATTCCAAAAGGTGTGCTCAAGGTAAAATTGAGACAAACTTAGCTTGTTTAAAGTCTGGTTTAAATTGGAAGAAACTCACCAGGGTAGGCTAAAAGGTGACTAAAGACCTGTTCCTATGTTTATAAGAAACCTGATGGGTCCTTGTATACAAGCTCAAGAGGAAGCTGGAAATGCTTTTAAGAAGCCTGTGGGTCCTTGTACAAAGCCCAAGAGGAGGCTAATCGAGGGTCCTTGTTATAGCACAAGAGAAAGCTATGTAGTTTTTGAACTTATTTTGGCTCTAAGCAAATGGGTAAGAGGTTTCACCGGGAATAATTCCTCTTTGGGTGGATGTGTCCTATTATTTGGATTCTAAGGTTTTTACCAAGATGTTTCACCGGGAATAATTCATCTTGGGGGTTTGAACTACAGATCTCTAATTAGGAAAGAGCCTTCACCGGGAAGACATTCTCAATCCTAGGTCATATTCCTATAATATATATATAGTTTAACTGTCCTAGGGTTTACACTCAAACGTAGTTCTAAACAAATATATGTACAGTTTATATTTGACAGTAATTTAAATAAAGACTGTAAATTGAAAGCTTGTAAAGCCTAACCTGGATGGAGTGGAGGCCTTTGAAGAAGTATGTACAAAGCCTCAACAATATTTTTTGTTGTTTTGTTGATAACAGTTGAATGTATATGATAAACAGTTAATGGTTTTTGAAAACAGAAGAAGTGAAGATGGACAAAGGTCACATAGGTATCTGAAGAGTTTCACCGGGAATAATGCCCTTCAAATACCAGAAGAATGTTTTGAAAACAGAAAGAAGATTTTGAAAATACAGTTTTGAAAAACAAGCTAAGAAGAGAAGGTTTTTGGGACTTACACTCTATTAGAGGCCCAGTACTTTACAGTACTGGTTATAAAAACAGTTGGAAAATGATTTGTGATTTTTGAATGATTACTGTTGTGAAAACAGTTGATTATTGATTTGAAATGATTACTGTTATGAAAACAGTTTAAGAGTTTTAGGCTTACCTCGAAGAATGAGAAATTGGATTTCTGAGTTTGAGGTGTTACCTTGATCCTCAAGTGATATGCTTGGAATAAATTAGGATCTCAACAGATGTTTAGCATCCACACCAGCAGAATAGAACGTCAGATAAGCTCACAGCTTACAGCATTTCATGATCTTCCAGTAATTGTTTAAGGACTTCTACAGCAAATGGAAGACCAAACAAATAGACAATCCAAAAGACAACAGAGAAATAATCTCTAGGTCTTGGATGAAGTGAGAAAATTCAAGTAATATGCAACAGTAATCAAATAAAAAATTAAATGATTAACTATACAACAATAATATAAAAATATCAAGTTCAAATGAAATTAATCTAAGAAAAGATATTTTTTTGTGATTTTTCATGAAAGAAGATAATTAGAAACATAAATATAAGCATGTATCTAATATATATTTTTTTTGAGTTTTTAATAAGGATTATAAAAGAAAATTGAAATCCTATATTAAAATAAAATACTAAATCATTTTTAATGAAAGCATTTAAAGATAATTAAAAAAAAAAGATAAATAAAAAGGTAATGGGCCAGGAGTGGTTCGAAAATAATATGGGGGTGCAGGCCCAATTGCAGAAAGCTGAAATAAAATAAAAGAAACTGGGCCGGACCGGGTCGGTTCAGTTGAAACCCGGATCCGCCCATTCTCTTAATGTAAGCTGGGTTATGAAAAAAAAACCCTAAAAAACCAAACATAGAGGCAACGCCTCTTTTCCTTTCTTCCTCACGCTTTTCTCTGTAAAAAAAGAAATAGAAGAACAAACTCCCTCCTCTTTTACAGCAAACAACAACAAACAACAACAAACAACATCCTCTCCATCTCTCCTCGATTTTCTCTATCTCTCTCGCCGATGAAACGTAAACAACAATCAGCAAAAGAAACTCTCTCGGTTTCTATCTCTTGCGAGGAACAACAACGGCGGCCAGCTCCGATTTTGATTCTCAGATTGTTACCTCTTTACCGAACTTGCGAAGAACAAGACTCCTTGGTTCTCTTTCGTTGATTGTTATCTCCTCTCAGTGAACAACAACAAATCGGTCCCTCTTGCTTAGTGAACAACAACAATTTCGTTTTATATGTTTAAAGACAAACTTAAGGTTTTTTCCTTCAATTTCGTTTTCATGGTATAGTTTGATTTTTATGACATAACTAATAACTTATGCTATCTGTTTCTGATTTTTTCCAGATGATGTACAAGAACAAAATGTTTTTTTGCAACAATGATTAAACAACAGTGTCGAGCATGAGGTGTGAAGTAGACTTACCTTCGGCGAGGAGGTTTTCGCCGGATTATTGTTGAAGGTATGTTCTTGATTCCTTCTGCTGCTGCGAAATTGTTGTTGATGCTGAATTTTTGATGATGTTTGAACTGTCCAGAACCGTGGCTTGTGAATTGTTGTTTTTGCTGCAGTTGATGTTGTTACAGCTACTGTTTTGTTGCAATTCTCTTTTATTGCTGTATGTGATTTACTTCTGAATTGTTGTTGTATTGATTGTTGTTGCAGCCCCTGTTTGATGAAGACGATGCAACCTCCTCTTCTTGGACTTGTAGGAATTTTGGATGTTAGGGATGCTCGAAGGTTGAGCTTGTTGGAAGTTGAAGACTTGAAGATGAAGCTTCAAGTTTGTTGAAGGATGCTAGTAAGTGAGGTATGAAACACTTACTTCTCTTCTCTTTTTTTTATCTTGTAGATGAAGTTCTTACTACTTCAACAAGACTTTTTTTATGTGAAAGAAGCTTTGAAGTGTGAGAACTTTGTGTGTGTTCTCCGATTTTCCTTCCTCTTCCCATATTTTCTTGCCTTTCCTCTATTTATAGAGGAACAAATGAGGGACAATTTTGGTCATTTTGGCAACTAAGCTTAGTCTTTAAGCTCACTTAGTTACTAAGTTTTCATCATTGCAAAGAATATTCTTTCCAAAATAATCATTGCAAAAATTCCTTGAATGCTAAGTTTACTTAATAGCCAAGTTCCACAAATTTGTGCACATGGGAGAATATGCACATGGGAGGGAATATATTCTTCATAACTCTTGCAAGTGAAAGTTCCACGACATAACTTGTCTTCATGTCATGAAATTGGTAGTCTCTAAGTATAGCACTTATGACATAATATATTCCTCTTTGACTTTGTTTGACTTTGTTTGACTTTTCCTTTTTCCCTTTTATTTTTCGAAAAAGATGGCCTCCATGTGGGCTTTTGGGCTTTTTGAATTATTTATTTGACTTTTGCTAATTCCACCCTTTTTGTTTCTTTTTCATGTGAATGAGTATTCTTGAAGAGAAAGCATGAAGAAACTTGAACTTGAAGAATGTAAACTTGAAGATTGAAGAATTCAAGAAAGCATTGGAGACTTTTCTTTTCTTTTGTTCTTGTAGTTCCAATAGAACTTCAACTTTAGAAGTTGCATGAACTTGGACTTTGTATCAATGTAATTTTGGTTCATGCCTTCTTGAAAATTTGTGTAGAATTTGAATGTTGTATCTTGAATTTTGGAATGTAATCTTCAATCTTGGATAAAGTCCACTTGTAATTCATTTGGAAATTTGGAATTGTTCATGTAAAAGAACATCATTTGTAATGCTTAAACTCCTTTTAGAATCTTGAATGACATTGTATGGAATTTGAATTCCTTTGAAACATTGAAAACTTGAATGATTCCTTTTGAAAGGAAATGGTGGAATACCCTTGAAGTAGTGAAGTTTTTTTTCTTTTAATTTCAAGTCTTGAAATATATCCTTGCACCATGAATTTGAAATGATCTTGAATTAAAATCCTTAAATTCATGATCTTGAACAATACTTGAAATTATCCTTTCAACAAATGGACTAAAAAGATATTCTCTTGCAAATTTGATGAAATTCCCATGAATGATCTTGAACTTGTTCTAAATTCCAAATAATTCACATGAGCCAATTTTCTTCATTATGATGAATCCATAGGCCAAAAGTCACGAAATAAATTTCAAACAATCCTTTTGAATCACACAAATTGGAAATGGCGCACTTTAATTGAAAACCTCCATAGACATGAAATTGTCTTGCAATGAACGAGTGAATGAATGAAGTCTTGATCACGGCTTCCAAACCGACCAAGAAACATTTTTGAATTTGATGTCAACGATGTGACATCTCAGGGGGGTCAAAAATTAGGGTATGACAAGTGTGATCGTGTTTTAATTCAGATATTTTTCTCTTTGAAATTAGTGATCTAGCGCTTCAGTTTTTATCTTTGCCATACACGCAATTTTATATGTACAGAAATTAAAGTGCGGGAATGTAAAATGCGAAAAATAAATCTACGCTATTACATCAATTGTGCGAGAAATGTAAACTACGCTATTTACATGAATTTGACAACCTATACACTTATCTATGAATTTAAATTGCAATAAGATAAAGGGAGAATATTTTCTGGATTTTTGGATGGTTGATTTTAATTAAAATTAATGCATAATTAATTTAATTAAAAGGTTAGGAATTATAAATAAAATTTAAACCTAAAAAATTAAGTCTAAAATATGTCCAAATCGTGTGTCAATTAATTTTAAAATAAAATTAAATTTTTTTTAGGATTTTTGAAATTGTTTTTGAGGTTATTATATAATTATACAAATAATTATACACATAAATTAAACTTAAAGAGACAAATATTCTAAATATGTACAAAATTAGTTTATAATATATATACCTAATTTAAATAAATGAAAATATTTTTTTTCTGATTTTTTGATGGGTTAGAAATAATTAAAAGATAAATATAACAATATTATCTAATTAATTAAACAAAATATTTTAATTATGAAGAAAAATAAAATATTTTTGTGTCAAAAATTAATTAATTATTTTATCACCCTAAAAATAATTTTATTATATTTTTCTGATTTTTAAAACTATTTTTAAATAATTTTGCAAAGGAAATAAAATAAAATAGAAAATATATAAAATAAATGATCAGGTGTGGCTGATGGGAGAGTCCATGGTAAGGACCGACATGTCATAAGCGTTGGATGAGCTGGCAAGTTGATCTGATGGTTCAGATGTTGAGGGCACATGGCATATGCGTGGATGGCAAGCACAGAGTCTGGCTGGATTTAAAAATCCACGCGCGCGTTTTCCAGCCAATGAGATGGGGACACCAAATCATCTTCTTCCTCTCTTCCGTGGCTAAAGCTTTGCAACTGTAGGTAAAGCCTTTAGTGACGGTTTTCGTCCGTAGCTACAAGACCTGCACATGTCAAAACTTCATACAAGCAAGATAAATTATTTAGGATACCTTGGTTCAACTTAAAATTGTCCCCTGAGTTCAAATATTCTTGTAGTTTCTCCTAATTTTGCCTAAATCGAATAATCCTAAAATGGAGCTCAAGAACCCTAGAATGGCAACTTCGTGTACAAGCATCCAAACTTCAATTAAACTTCCAGAAATGATCAGAACATCAAACTAAACACAAATATGGGATTACATCTTATTGAATATGCATGAATAATCAAACACGAGGTGGTTTATGTTTGAACAAACCGTGGCTTGTATGGCTCGATTTGTGAGGCTTTGAGGCTTGAAATTGATTTGGATAGGTTCAATGATGTCCAGGGATGATGTTTGAATGTTTAGTTTGGATTAAAATTAGCTTAAACTAAAAATTCGAAATTCAAATTTCTTTGAAAATTTCAAGTTGGTACAAGAGTGATACAAGCATGAGTTTTTGTTCTGAATTTGTGTCTCTATCCTTACTGAAGTATGCTAAGCTATTTATGAGCAATAGATGTGCTGCAATCTTAAGCTAACAATTATTGATGGTCTTTGAACTTTTGAATTTTTTAATATATAAAGCTTTGAATTCTTTGGCCATGGCTTCATTTTTCTTCACCCTCTTGCTCTATGCCTGCTGTACAATCTCTATGTTGCAGAAGTTAAGCCATCTTGGTGACTCAAGCTAAAGACAAAAGCCTTGGATAATTGTCTTGAATCATTTCTTTTTTAATTTAAATTTAAATGTAATAAAATTAAATTAAAAAAGAAACAAAAATGTCATGGGCCAAATGTTGGTCATGGGAGCCCTTTAACATCATTAGAAACATATTTGGATCATGAATGCTTGGCCTCTTTTGAAAAAAAACATTTTTGATCAATGTTGGTTTCATGCATTTTCCTAAAAAATAGCCAACTTCAACAAGGCATATCTCCCTCAATTTTGATCATATGAAGGAGTTCTTGTACTTTTTAGAAACCTCAAGATGTCCTCTACAAGCTACTTTGAAACCTTTTTTGCATTTGGAGAAGTTATCTTGATGTTATGGCCTTTGACAAAAAACCACTTTTTGTTGACTTTGAAAATGACCTGTAATGTCCTGGCTCATATTTTCCAAATGGTAAATCCAATGACCATGGGATCAATTTCATTTGAAAGATAATTGAATTTCCTTCAAAACAAGCTTTGGTTGGAATTTTTTGAATGAACGATGAGAGAGTTATGGCCAGTCAAAGTTCAGTTGACTTTTTAGGAGAAAACCCTAATTTTGAAACTTAGGGTTTTGTTGATTTATGAACTTTTCTTGATGAATTATGATCAACCATTGATCAAATGATGAATCTTTTGACAAAATATGGATGTTGACAAAAAAATTCATTTTTGACTGTCTGTTGACTTTTCAGTCAAACTGGTCGTCTGTTGACTGTTTGAGCTGCTGACTGTGCGTCCGAGCGAATTGAAGTTTGAAAATTTGTCTGGTGGTACTTTGAGACATATGGAGATCCATGAAATTCATTTGAGGTCTCAAAAAACTTGTTCTCCTGAAAAAAACAAAAACCCTAGTTAGGGACTGTTTGTGTAGGAGACAATTAAGCGTACCTGATTTTTGTGCAGTGCTGAGTCTCTGCTGATCATGTGATTATCAGAAGACTTCTAGAACATAAATCTTGGAATTTTGAAATGTAAAAGATTGACTTGATTGATGGTACAAAACACGGAGAATCGTGTTGTCAGCGGGTTTGACTGTTAACTGGCTGTCCGGGCATTAACGTAACAGTTAAAGTGAAAACTTAACAGTTAAAGTTAATTTTTTCTTTTTGTTTTTTTCTGGTGTTTTAATGGTGAAAATTTATTTACCTGAGTTGTTAGAAAAACACAAACATAATAAATAAATAAAATATACCGTACGCGAACGAAATTACCGATAATAATCTTGAAAAATATTTAATGCACAGAAAAATAAATATTTAACTAGCAATAAACACACATAATATTATCTTGATAATTAAACGACGGTACGACAGACAATACAATATTTAATACTGACAGTACAAATATTACATAATATAACGAACAGTACGACAAATATAATGAACGGTACATTATTTGAAAGCGAAAGATACGACAAACTTTAAATATGACGATTAAAAACCCATGCTATAAATAACAACATATAGATGCACAGGAGTGGAAGTATCCCAGGTCCGCATTTTTCAGGACTATGCAGACAGAAAAAGGACATGATCACCACCAAAACAGTGATGACCATGAGAAAAAACGTATCCATCCATTTTGCCATTTTTGCCGGGGAAGAAGAGAAAATAATTATGAGATATAAATTTGGGAAATGAGTGAAATTTGATATGAGAATTTATGGAGAAAATGAGGGGTATTTATAGAGTGAAAAAGAGGATGGAGACGTTGGGGAATGAAGTGATACCGTACAAAAAAGGAAAATTTGAGTGGTAGTAGGATTTGAAAGAAAGTGTATGGTAGGGTTTGAAAAGAAAGATGTATGGAATAAAGTTAGGATTTGATTTGAAAGAAAGAGATTTGAAAAGAAAGGAAAAGATTTGAAAACAATAGTATAGTACAAAAGTTAGTGGGAAACAAAAAACTAATACTACCTCCGTTCCTTTTTATAAGAGAAAATTCATTTTTTAGGTTCATTCAATAACTAATGTATTTGGTCTATTTATAGACTAGATACATTGATTATTCAATGAACCTAAAAAGTGAATTGTCTCTTATAAAAAGGAACGGAGGTAGTAATAATTTAATTGTTACCAGTACAGTCTGAGTCTCCGGACTTTGCGCCTGCAAAAATTTAATTCTGTGCCAATTGCGTCAGTATTATTTATCTGAAAATAAATCTCAAATAAACAACGTGTGTGAAGTGATAAACAGTATTTGGCGTTTGTGTAAGAATAAATTCAACAGCGAACCAAAATACCGTATAAAACCTTCTAAAAACTGAGTATTCATAAAATCAGGATATTTACGAAATAAAATCCAAGATTATATGAAACTCCCAATTTTTAGACAGAAGTCTGTTGTCTTCTCTCTGAAAAAGATGCAGGCAGATTTTGGGGTATAACAGTTGCCCCTATTCAATCTTCTTAAACCTGAAGAGACCGATTGAAATCTGAAGGTAGAAGATGATTGAATATTTAGATGCCCTGAAAATTTGCACTTACCTCCACCGGAAGTGATGTTGGAAATTGCATTGAATGTGGTTTGAGAAATGTCGTTGGCGGATCAAAACATTACCTGAGATGGGCTTTCAGATGCCATCTAGCGAATGTGTTGATGGTTTGTTTATCAGAATGAATCCATTGATTATATCTTAATGAAGGATTTGGAAACCTCTGCGTTGATCGTTACGGAACCGTCCGAGGTTACCGCTTTAAATCTTGGAGGCTGATCGTTACGGAACTGTCCAAAGTTTTTCCGCTTTAGATTTTAAATGTTGATCGTTGTGGAACCGTCTGAGGTACCCGCTTTAGATCTTGGAAGCTGATCGTTACGGAACTGTCCAAGGTTTTTTTTCCGCTTTAGATTTTGAATGTTGATCGTTGTGGAACCGTCTGAGGTATCCGCTTTAGATCTTGGAAGGTTGATCATTACAGAACCGTCTGAGGTTTTTGCTTTTAGATCTTGAAGGTTGACTGCTTTAAGGAACCGTTTGAGGTATCGACTTAGATCTGAAGGTAGATCATTAAGGAACCGTCCAAGGTATCGACTTAGATCTGCGTTGCTTGTTTTGAGTTGATAGGTGGTTTGAAAAGAGAGAACTCTTCAGTTTGAAATTTTGGTTCTGAGAAGAATGCCTGTCTTAATAGAACCCAGGAAAATATTGCATGCGATCGAGAATAACTTGCTGAGGATATTCGTTTACCTGAAAACCAAGTTAGTGACATGCAATACCATGATGTATGTAATGTATATGTTGAAATTCTCAAACTAAGTTAGAATCGTGCATGTATGCATTTGTCATGAATCATTATATGCTATGTATGAATATGCGTATGATGTATGATGTATGGACATGACTTATGCAGTTTAGAGCGTATCAAACTTCTGGTTGGGAAAATAAATCCATGCTTGTTATTTTGGAAATGAAGGCATTGTGATTGTTGATGATCTTTAGTATCTTTTTCGAGTATACTCAGCTGGGGAACTTCCTTACAGATCAGGATGCTCTGTGGAGGGATCTTTGACTACCGCTTGATGATGAAGGTAATTTGAAAGTTCTGATTTTGATGCACCTTGAATGGGAATGACAAAGACGTGTAATCCTCCGATGCTCTATTTGATCAAGCCTTGGTGTGGAGGATCACACCTTCTGGGGATAGTGATCTTGAACAGCCCTGCTGGGGAATAAGATTTCTCGAATCACTTTGTTGGAGAGAAAAATCTCATTGAGAAATCTGCTGAGAAACGCATCTCTGTTGGGGAACTTTTCTTCTGATGCTGATTTCGGGAGGATGTCCAGATGATTGGGACATTACCTGACTGCTATTCCTTTTTTTCTTATAAACATCAATCATATTCAAATGCATATGTTTATTCAAAATTATCATTGGGACGTTTACGCGTTCAAAAAAGAAAAGTGAAAACATTGATTTTGAGCATGAACTGTATTGATTTTGAAAGACAGCCATAATAGGCGGATTAGTACAAGGAGACAAAAATCCTAGTAGTAGGAAATTGTCATAAAACTTTGAAAAGTACTTATAAAGGGAAATAGCTATGTGAAAATAATCCAGTCAAGTTTCAACTCTGCTATTGCCAATCTGTCTTCGAGTATCTCATCCCTCACTTGTTGGAAGAAAATGATTGGACTGATTAGTGCCTTTGATGTGTTGAACCTTGAAGGTGAGTAGGTAGCCAAACGAGACATAGTCGTATGCTTTATTCCCTAACTTTTGTCTAGGCTGCCTTTTCAGGTTTTCAGCCTACCAGGATTATTATTATTTTTTAGTCTCTAATTTTTTCCTGGATCGCCCTTTCAGGTTTTCAATCCACCGAGACGCTCATTTTTGCCTAAGTCACCCTTTCAGGTTTTCAACTTAGCGAGCTTTTTTCTTTAAGCGAAGTACTTTTTGACTATGTCCGCATTTACAGGGTGTGGGAAATCCTCGCCGTCCATAGTGGTAAGCAACATGGCTCCGCCGGAGAATACTTTCTTGATTACAAATGGTCCCTCATAAGTGGGAGTCCACTTGCCCCTGGGGTCACCTTGTGGTAAGGTGATGCGTTTTACAACCAAATCACCGGTTTGATATGCCTGACTTTTGACTTTCTTGTTGAAGGCTTTGATCATACGTTTCTGGTACAACTGACCATGACAAATAGCCGCAAGCCTCTTCTCATCAATCAAGTTTATCTGGTCCAACCGAGTCTGAATCCAATCGTCTTCGTCTAGATCGGCTTCTTTCATAATCCTTAGGGAAGGAATCTGAATTTCAATTGGAAGAACTGCCTCCATACCATAGACTAAGGAAAATGGAGTTGCCCCTGTTGAAGTACGCGCTGATGTGCGATAACCATGAAGAGCAAAAGGTAACATCTCATGCCAGTCTTTGTAAGTTATTTTCATCTTTTGTATGATCTTCTTGATGTTCTTGTTGGCAGCTTCCACGGCGCCATTCATCTTTGGTCGATATGGGGATGAATTATGATGTTTGATATGGAACTGCGTGCAGAGTTCGGTAATCATCCTGTTATTTAAATTTGTGCCATTGTCTGTGATGATCCTTTCAGGGATGCCATACCGACAAATGAGATTGTGCTTGATAAACCGAGCCACAACATTCTTGGTGACTGAAGCAAACGAAGCTGCTTCTACCCACTTTGTGAAGTAGTCAATAGCGACCAGGATAAAGCGATGTCCGTTGGAGGCAGTAGGCTTGATTTCTCCAATCATATCAATACCCCACATTGCAAAAGGCCAAGGAGCCGTCAGAATGTTTAATGGGACTGGAGGTACATGTACTTTGTCGGTATATATCTGGCATTTGTGACAAGTTCTGGAGTGATGATGGCAGTCTGTCTCCATGGTAGACCAGTAGTAACCTGCTCTCAGAATCTTTTTAGCCATGGTATGTCCACTTGAATGAGTACCAAAGGCACCATCGTGTATATCTTCCATAATCTGTTCTGCTTCCTTCTTGTTCACACAACGAAGCAAAGTCGAGTCATGGTTGCGTTTGTACAGGATTCCATTACTTAGAAAGAATTTGGCAGCAAATCTTCTTAGAAACTTTCTATCGTTAATGGATGCCCCTTCAGGGTATTTTTGGGCTTCGAGATATCTTTTTACTTCATGGAACCATGGTTTTTCTTCCACTCCTTCGGTATCAATCTTATTGCAATAGGCTGGTTCATTTTGTCTGTAAATGGTGATCATTGGCGCCTCATTGTCCCACCTGACTTTGAACATATATGACATGGTAGCTAGGGCATCAGCTAGTTGATTTTCTTCTCGCGGGATATGTTCAAAAGTGATTTCTTCAAAGTAAGGAATCAAACTCAACACATATTCTTTGTATGGAATTAGATTCGGGTGCTTCGTGTCCCATTCCTCTTTGACTTGATAAATTACAAGGGCCGAGTCTCCTTAGACCTCCAGGAACTTGATTCTCAGATCGATTGCAGCTTTGAGACCTAGAATACATGCTTCATACTCGGTGTTGCACCCCAAAATTTGCCCACATATTTATTCCTAACTGGCTTAGACTTCTCATTTCATGTGCATCTTCATTAGGTCATCTAACACTCATGCATTCATTTAATCAATAACATTGATAAGGGATCAAGGATCATGAAACAAATCAGGGTCTCATATAGATTTTGGTACAAGCTTATTTATTTCTTAAAAAAAAAAGCTTTATACTTTATCAGGAGATGAATTAATGGCCAGATGTTTCTTCTTATGATTAATAATTTCTATGTATGGATTAGTTCCTAAATTGGTAGGAGGCTTGTTTGATTGCATACAAAGTATTGTCAAAAGGGATGTTGGTGGATTTCCTTTCTATCAAGATAAATTCTATTCTCATAAGGGTTGCTTCAATTACAAGTTGACTCAAATGTTGAGAATTAAAGCTAGAAGCCCATCAAGAAGTTCATTCATGTTCAAATATTTGATCTAGCTTCTAGATGTGATCGAGTAAGCCAAGGTCAATTCATGTGGTTTTTTGTTATTCAAGTCAAGCCCACAAGAAGAACATCAGTCAACAAAACCAAAAGAGAACTTGAATTTTGGAAAGAAAAAATACATGTTCAGACTTCATGTTTGAGAAGGATAACCTTGCATTACAAATTCAATACATTTCGAAGACTTATTTCAACCCAATTACAGGAGAGTTTTCACAGTTGGAGCACATTACAATCCATCACAGTGTTCATTACACCTTAAATTTATCTTTCTAATTTTTTAAATCATATTCACCCATTTCACATTCATGTAGCTATGCACTACCAAAGGGGATAACAGAATTTCAAACTTGCAGTGGCAGCCACAAAATCAGCCATTGGGGTCCATAAAAATCAGTTCATACAATTCAGAATCCTTTGAAACAGTCAACAAAAAATACATATCATGTCATGTACATCCATTTCAAAGTCAAAAATACACAAGTTTATACTAAACATCAGTATTCCTAATCTCCATTCCAAATCATATTCTACAAAAGGAAGTGTTTCAAGTATTCGGCACGCCGACTCCTTAATTCCGTAATTCCGTAATGCCGCCTCAAGCCTTTCATTCATCTTCAAGTCATCCCAACACACCGGGCCTGCATTAAAGAGAATAAAGAGTTGTCATTCAAAACCGATTCAGTATTACATTAGAGTTCATATTGTGCAGCCAAGAACAAATCAAGTCACAACAAAATTCAGTCACAACATGGAAAAATCCCTAGCAACCTACTGCAAGTCTCAGCCATAACATAATCCTAATCAACTAACTGTCTAAACCAGTCTTTTAACAACCCTATAACTAACTAACAGTCACCATGTTTGCTAACAGTTCCAATCCCTTACTGTTTTCCCAAACTAACCATCTATAACAAACTCCCTAACTAACTTTTGTAACCACTTTTCCTAACCTTTTTAGCCCTCCAACAGAATCCCTCTAAACCTTCACTAACCAATAACTGTCAATTAACACTAATCCCTCCAAACCCTCTTTCAAATTTCACTCTCATAACTAACTTGTAACCACCTTCTAACAACCTAACTACTAACTGTTTTGCAACTAACCTATAACAGAATTGTGACCAGTTCATAACTAATCTCATAACTACCCAACGAATTCATAACTTCCAAACCTAACAGAGGCAGTTAACTCCCTAACAGAAACCCTGAGATCCTAACAGAATTAACAGAAGAGCAATGGGAAGAGAATAGAACAGAAAATCAGTAGGAAACTCACTGCTATGAATCAGAATCTCCTCCACCATTGTTGCTCTAGACAATTCACTTTCATCTTGAAACTCCACCACTTCCATCTTCACCATCCATCAAAATTCATCCTTAGCCATTGCTCATAAATCTTCAGCACTCTCAGAACTCATCACCATTTCATCACCATTTTTCATCATCTTCAAATCACCATCACTCTGCTTCAATCGCTACCACTTCATCTTCGGTAGGAGGATCACATCTCCAACTTCCATCGCATCACCTTCATCACATCATCAACAATAACGCATCCCGGCTTCACCTGCAACAACAGCGTGTTCGTCACCAATCATCATTGCAAACAGAGCCGTGACATAACACGCATCAGAAAGCGGAAAAAGAAATACACGAGGATGAATCGAAGAAGATGAATTAAAGGACACAAGGGCGTACCTGAGCGAGTTCCTCTGTTGAAGGTGTACCGGAAAATCTTCGTTAGTTTCGAATCGGATCTGAGAACGAGAGAGCAAGATTGAGTCGATTGAGAGAAGATTTTAACGGAACAAGAGACCGCGTTGGCACGACGACGGAGATAGGAGTAGTCCGAGAGCTTCGTCGGAGAAGAAGATTGTGAGGCTCGACGGAGAAGTCTTCCGCCGCCGTTCACGTGACAAGAGACGGAGAGATTCGTCGGAGAAGATGAACTTCTCCACCGCGCCGTCGCCGTTGCGTTTGTGAAGAAGGAAGAAGAGAGTGAACATCTGAAACGGCGCAAGGTAACCCTAAATTTGGCCCCTTCCTTATTTTCTTCTATTTTTTATATATTTTTTATTTGTTGTTTCTTTTTGTTAATAATAAGTTTGAGAATAAAATGGAAATTGGATCAAGCAAAACATACATCATGGGCCTGTCACGAAAATGCTTCTCACACCCCAATTTTGAAGCCCATGCGCCATGTGTAGATAGATATAGTTCAAGTCTTTTTACTTTCACACCCCCAGTTCTAGGCAGACTTAGACTTTATTTTAATTCTATTTTCCCTTTACCTTTTGATTCATGAACCAGTTTTAATTGAAACAAAAAATAAATAAAAATATGTTTTAAATAGAATAATGTGTGTAGAAATTTTTGATATTTTTGTTAGATTTTTAGAACTTAGTTTGTTGTTTTTAATAAATCATTTTCTTTCAACATGTTCATTGTGTCTTTAAGTTTGATCGGTTTTGCAAATTAATTTTGTTTAATACCTTAGGAGTAGAATTTGATTGCCATTTTTTGTGTGATATCAGTAGGCTCATATACCATATTGTGTGAAAAAAATAAAAGTTTAATTCTATGTTTTGGTTAGGTTTTCATTAGATTTTCTATACCCGATTTATGTACGTTCCTAAACGGATAACCATGTGAATTTGACCTATAATTTGCTTTGCCTTTATGCAATTGACTTAGTTTCTTTTTGTACATATAAGTAGGGATGTTTAGAGGTCCTAAGACCTGGAGTTGAATTTTTCAAGTCATGTTTTCTTATTTTACTTGATTTTTCTTTGTTACTTGTAAATAATTCCTTCTTTTCCCCGTATTTCTTTTGCATGCATTCGCATTTAGGTTTAGACATAGATACACCCTTTAGATAGAAACAAACATAGGTGGATACCATCGAGTACGATGGACGTGAGGGGTGCTAGCACCTTCCCCTTGCGTAACCGACTCCCGTGCCCTGTTCTCTGGTCGAAAGACCTTGTCCTTGTTTCGAGTTAGGTTTCTGATATTCCTTTCCCTTATGGGATGAATATATTAGTGGCGACTCTGATTCCATTTTTCGCGGTAGCGACAGCTGGCGACTCTGCTGGGGATGTTGATAGACCTGTTGCTGGTCCATCCTTAGTTGAGTCGATCCTAGCCTGCGTTTGTTTGTTTATTTACTGGGTGTTTATTTGTTTTTATGTCTATACCTTGTATATGTTTACATGTTTACTTTTTTGCTTGCATATCATGTTTATTTCTGTTTGCATATCATGCATATGGATTATATTCTGTGTTCCTTGGGGTCTTCTGTTCTGTTTTGCAGGTTGGGTGGGATGTTTTATGAGGTAAAAGGCCCAATACCCAGGCCAGAGTGACACATAGGATACCTAGGATAGAGTGGATAGTCATGACGCCAACAGAATGTCAGGTTCTGTTGATTGCGATCATGAGACCCACGACCAGTTGAGACTCGAATGGGATACCGTTGTTGGCATGTATTTGCAACAATGATGGTGTTTCAGGAGAGTTGTTAACGCTGGAGACCTTTTGACCTACCTTGACCTAGATTCACCTGTGAGTGGGGTGGGATATACATGACAGGTACCGTTGGTGACTATTCTATTCTGTTGGTGACTACTGTTTCTCCTGGTATTCAAAAAGGTGTCGGACCTTTGATCTCATGACATTTGACCTACCGAGGCTTTACATCAGTTATTCAGTGGATTGTATAGTGGTTACTTGGATTATATGGACCTTGATCCCATGCTTTTGCATTGCATAGCATCATTACTTTATCCATTTCATTTGTGGGGGATTCTAAGGTCTATTTCCAAAAAAAAAAAAAAAAAAAAAGAGGAAACGAAAAAAGTAGAAAAAAAACAAAAAAAGTAGAAAAACAAAATAAGATGGAAAAAAAAAGAAAAGAAAAGATACTATATGCAAAAAAAAAAAGAATAAAAGAGAAATAAAAGTGTGTGAAAAGACTTTAGGATTCTCCATAAATGAAGCATGCATTCATAATATCATGCATTTCATGGTTCTATCAGAAGCTTATGGGGGCCCTTTCTACTCAGATTTTGATTTCAACAACAAATTGACTTCTCACCGCTACGTGCTCAAAGATTAACAATGGAACAACTCCGTGAGGACTTAATTCAAATGAGAACAGAAATGGGGATTAACCTGAATCATTGTATGGAGGCTATTCAAGCCCTTGCTGCTAGACACGAAGAGTTGAGACAGGTTTTTCAGAGACCGGATGCAAATGTTAATCTCAACACAGAAGAAGGTCTTGTGAATCAGAATGTCAGAAATACTATTGAGATTCCAATTCCTGTTAAGGAGACTTCGCATCATGAGAATAATTCAGAACTTGAAGCCTTCAGGTTCCCGATTGACGAGTTTGACAGAAGGTTCCACATCCTGGATGAAAGGTTGAAAGCCATGGAAGGTCATGACTCCATTGACCTAGATGCTGCTAGTTTGTGCCTAGTGCCTGGTATTAAGATTCCTGCTAAGTTCAAAGTCCCCAACTTCGAGAAGTACAAGTGTACCACGTGTCCGATAGCTCATGTCAAAGCATTTTGCAACAAAATGGCTCCTTATGCTGAGAATGACAAGTTGTTAATGCATTTCTTTCAAGATAGCCTCAGTGGCACATCTCTTGAGTGGTATAATCAACTCGAAAGAACCAATGTCCGAACTTGGAAAGAACTAGCAGAAGCCTTTGTCAAGCGTTACAAGCACAACAGTAACATGGCTCCGACCAGAATGCAACTCCAAGCTTTGACTCAAAAAACTGACGAATCATTCAGAGAATATGCCCGAAGATGGAGAGAATTAGCTGCTAGAGTTCAACCTCCACTCTTAGAGAAAGAGCTCATGGATATGTTTAAGGATGTGATGGAAAGTCCGTACTACCAATGTTTGGCTGCATGTAAAGCTTCTGATTTCGCAGAATTGGTTCTTGTCGGAGAACGAATGGAGCGTGGTATTAGGAATGGTAATGTCCAAGTTGTTGATACTCCTTCCGAAGTCCCTAAGCAAATGGGTGAAGAGACCAATGAAGTGTCCAATTATGAAGAGGAATCTCTTGATTATTCTCCTGATCATATCTCTTGTCAAGAAGCAGTGGCACTAACTCCTATTCCGAATGACCCACAAATTTGTGCTGCAACTCTCAGTCAGCCTCACACTCAGTTTGGTCAACAGAGGCTTATCCCAAATGATCAATCAGGTCAATATGTGCCACAAAGGCAGAATTATCAGCAGATTCGTCACCAACAAGGTAAACAGAAGCATAGAAGGCCAAAAAGAGTATTTGATCCCATTCCTATGACTCGTGATAAGTTGTTTTCTCACTTGATCAATCTTTCCTTGGTAGAACCAAAGCAGTTGAAGCCTGTTTCTTTCCCGTATCCTGATGGATTCGACCCTAATGTTAGGTGTGGCTACCATGCTGGGGCACTTGGGCATTCGATTGAAGACTGTCAGCCATTCAAAGACAAGGTTCAAGACCTGATTGATTCCAAGGCTATCGCTTTCACACCTGAGTGCCAAATTTGAAGTTCTCCTTTGACTCAGTGGATCTTCTGAAGCAATAAGTCCATACGGAGTCAAGTCTCCTCAACAATGGCATTCATTTAGTTCTCTATTGCATTTTCATTTGTAATCTTTCTTTGTTTGTTTAAGCATTGCTAGTATGTAAAAACTTGTTAATTTTTGAATGAAAACCATAATACATTGTCTATGTTCTTCTTGAAGTAATCCATTCGTTTTCACTCAAAAAAAAAAGTTTTTGGCATTACGATACCAACTTTACTTATATCTTGCTTAGGCAACGAGCGGAGGGAGAATGATGAAAGAAAAAAAATGCAAAATCCCTAATTGTGTGTTTTTGAATAAAACCCTACTGATGATGTACAGGCATTGTTTCAAATCCCCAAACACCGGAGATATAAGGGAGATAGACCCTCGTCAACCCCTTTGAGCCTTGAAGTAGGTGTTTCTTTTCTGATCAGAAAAAACCTTTTTTTTTTAACCCTGGGGCAGGGTAGTGTTCATTTAACTTGATCGAGTGTTCAAAACTCACCAAATGATATACATTCAAGGATACAACAATGGTTATCCTTCCAAAGGTTGAGGAAAATCAAAAATCGTGATGGTTATCCTTCATCTATCAAGATGACAAAAGATGACGATACCACAATGGTAATCCTTCATCAACCATGGAACGAGGCAGTCGAAATCACTTCCAATGAATCAAAGACAATGTGAGGTCACACGACTTGTTCAAAAAAAAAGACAAGCAAAAAAAAATGAATGAAAAGAAAAATGATGAAAGAAAAGAATATGGCAATAAAAAGAAAAAATGATGATGAAATAAAGCGAGAACAAAGTCGTGTGATAATGAATCAAAAGAATAAAAGGTGAGCGACTGCCATGTCCGAAAAAACCTCATTGATTCCTCAACCATCTTAAAATTCCTTGTGAGGGATGAACACTCATGTTGAGTTAATTGAACTTAGGAGTGGAGAACATCACGAAGGGGGTGGGCACCAAATAATTTTGAGCCTAAAAATCCTTTGTTTCAAAAAACCACGAACCCGGCCAAGTTACAACCCTTAAAAGTCCTAATTGAAGTAGGGTTTATTTCGAAAACGCACTCCAATGAGATAGTGTTTACTGACTCTCAATGAAGCGTAACACATGTATGTTGGTATTGTATGCCCGCTTTGCATTCCATTCACAAGAGGTTGTAACCTCATTTCATAAAAAGTTTTAAACTTCAAGACTATCATAGGCTTTGTATTAGAATTGTCATTCTTAGAATTAACATTCTTTTGCATACAAAACATTTGCTTAAACATCAAGGAAGTTTCCATGATGAGAATCCATAAAGAGTTTGATCATGTCAAAGTAAAAGAGACTTGAGAATTCCGTAAAGTAAAAAGCTATCACTTCAGAGATCAAAGCAAGTTGGTTGAATACTCCGTTGAGCAGGAGCAGTGGATACTCTATTTGTTTGATTACCCTAAAAGTTTTGAATACTCTTCTGAGTATGGGAAAGTTACTTCCATGATTTGTGGGATCTTAAGGGAAGTAAACTTAAGGAGTCTGATAAGATGAATATAATCAGGGGCAATCACGACGAGGAATCTCTCTCGTGAGTTCAGCCTATCTGGGGCAATTAATTCGAGGTTTAACCTCTCAAATTCAACCAATCAGGGGCAATCAAGTCGAAGTGTGATCTCTCCAATCCACTTAATCTGGGGCAATCCAATCGAGGAATCTCTCTCAAAATCCAGTCAACCTGGGGCACAATCTTTTGGGAATCATCATTCACTTGTAATGTGACCATCACATAATGAAGAAGTATCATAATGATTCCCCAGCAAGTTACTCTCCCCCAAGCATAGAAGTTTATTTCTCCTGAGACTTTATTCCTCCCCAAGCATAGGAGTTTATTTTTCCTGAGATTTTGTTCCATTTTTCAAGCATAGGAGTTTATTTCTCCTCGAGTTGTCCCAATCCTCCCAACAAGGGTTCCTCATCAATATTTCTCATCCCCAACATGGTGAATTGAGGGAATCTCCTCAAGCTAAAAATTCTTCGAGCTATGGCACATGGTGAGAAGTCAAAATTTTCTTCAAGTCAACAATCAGAAGTGTATCCCGCAAGTCAAAGTCCAATGTTTATTGGCACCCCCACAGAATTCTTAACACTAAGGGGATTCTCCCTGGTGTTTACCTCTCCCGAGGTCAAAGATGAAATTCAATGGAATACTCCCCGAAGGGACCCCAATGATTTTGCTTCTCTATCACACTATTGCCTTTATCTGGCGCATTGCATATAGTAATCGTTGCATTCACATTGCATCTACAAAAATGCGTAGCATTTCCATGAAAATGGAGCATTACGCTAAAGAAAAATTCAAACATGCATCAATGCATAAGCCAGTTTGTGTGCGCTCCAAGGGCACAATATAATATATCCCCAGAAGAAGTCTCATTTTCTCTCTCCAGTGTGGATTGAATACAAAGTCTTTCTTCATCAAGATCATTGTTTCATTGGTTATTTCCCATTTGCAGAGATCAATCATTTGGATAAACCATACTTTGTGTGTGGCAATTCAAGTGATTGTCACTTTTGTAGAATTACACCCGCCTTTGGCCTGAGGGATCCATGTAATTCTTATGCTTCGCAAGCGTCAATGTTTCCTTGCAAATACAGTGTTTGATAACATCTCCAATAAGAGTCTGGTCATTACTAGTCTTCTTGCAGTCAAGTCCAATGATTATTGGCATCCCTTTCAAGTCCCGTGGTTATGGGCATCCTTCGGTCAGGTCTAATTTTGATTAGTCCTCCCCATTCAAGTCCGGTGGTTATCGGCATACCCCTTCAGATCCAGTTGAGTTTTCCAACCCTCGTGTTGTGAATCCTTTGCTTTCCGACCCTCGAGTCACCAGTTTTCCAACCCTCGTGTTGTGAATCCTTTGCTTTCCGACCCTCGAGTCGTCAGCTTTTCAACCCTCGAGTTGAGAATCCTTTGCTTTCCGACCCTCGAGTCGTCAGCTTTTCAACCCTCGAGTTGTGAATCCTATGCTTTCCGACCCTCGAGTCATCAGCTTTTCAACCATCGAGTTGAGAATCCTTTGCTTTCCGACCCTCGAGTCGTCAGCTTTTCAACCCTCGAGTTGTGAATCCTATGCTTTCCGACCTTCGAGTCGTCAGTTTTCCAACCCTCGTGTTGTGAATTCTGAGTTTCTGACTTTTAGTCTTGAGTTTTCCAACCATCGAGTTGTCAGTTCTGAGTTCCCGACTTACGAGTCATAAGTGTCCAAACCCTCGAGTTGTGGACGTTTGTCATATACTCCCCAAAAAGTTTCATGGCAAACCAATCTCTTGCACTTGCCTGTTGCAAATAGGCATTACAATGCTTCTTCTTTCCTTTGAGGAAATCCTACGGGAATATCATACAGTTACTTGTTGAAGCTTGTTAAGCGGAGGCATCCAAAAGAAAAAGAATAATACAAACATCCGTCACCTGGAGCGCAAATTTTCTGGTACTTTGGTATTTAATCTTCTTCTACCTTGAATGTTCGAAAGGCTAACGCCAATCTCACCTTCAGGTTTAAGATGATTAAATAGGGGCAGCTGTTGCACCCCAAAATTTGCCCACATATTTATTCCTAACTGGCTTAGACTTCTCATTTCATGTGCATCTTCATTAGGTCATCTAACACTCATGCATTCATTTAATCAATAACATTGATAAGGGATCAAGGATCATGAAACAAATCAGGGTCTCATATAGATTTTGGTACAAGCTTATTTATTTCTTAAAAAAAAAAGCTTTATACTTTATCAGGAGATGAATTAATGGCCAGATGTTTCTTCTTATGATTAATAATTTCTATGTATGGATTAGTTCCTAAATTGGTAGGAGGCTTGTTTGATTGCATACAAAGTATTGTCAAAAGGGATGTTGGTGGATTTCCTTTCTATCAAGATAAATTCTATTCTCATAAGGGTTGCTTCAATTACAAGTTGACTCAAATGTTGAGAATTAAAGCTAGAAGCCCATCAAGAAGTTCATTCATGTTCAAATATTTGATCTAGCTTCTAGATGTGATCGAGTAAGCCAAGGTCAATTCATGTGGTTTTTTGTTATTCAAGTCAAGCCCACAAGAAGAACATCAGTCAACAAAACCAAAAGAGAACTTGAATTTTGGAAAGAAAAAATACATGTTCAGACTTCATGTTTGAGAAGGATAACCTTGCATTACAAATTCAATACATTTCGAAGACTTATTTCAACCCAATTACAGGAGAGTTTTCACAGTTGGAGCACATTACAATCCATCACAGTGTTCATTACACCTTAAATTTATCTTTCTAATTTTTTAAATCATATTCACCCATTTCACATTCATGTAGCTATGCACTACCAAAGGGGATAACAGAATTTCAAACTTGCAGTGGCAGCCACAAAATCAGCCATTGGGGTCCATAAAAATCAGTTCATACAATTCAGAATCCTTTGAAACAGTCAACAAAAAATACATATCATGTCATGTACATCCATTTCAAAGTCAAAAATACACAAGTTTATACTAAACATCAGTATTCCTAATCTCCATTCCAAATCATATTCTACAAAAGGAAGTGTTTCAAGTATTCGGCACGCCGACTCCTTAATTCCGTAATTCCGTAATGCCGCCTCAAGCCTTTCATTCATCTTCAAGTCATCCCAACACACCGGGCCTGCATTAAAGAGAATAAAGAGTTGTCATTCAAAACCGATTCAGTATTACATTAGAGTTCATATTGTGCAGCCAAGAACAAATCAAGTCACAACAAAATTCAGTCACAACATGGAAAAATCCCTAGCAACCTACTGCAAGTCTCAGCCATAACATAATCCTAATCAACTAACTGTCTAAACCAGTCTTTTAACAACCCTATAACTAACTAACAGTCACCATGTTTGCTAACAGTTCCAATCCCTTACTGTTTTCCCAAACTAACCATCTATAACAAACTCCCTAACTAACTTTTGTAACCACTTTTCCTAACCTTTTTAGCCCTCCAACAGAATCCCTCTAAACCTTCACTAACCAATAACTGTCAATTAACACTAATCCCTCCAAACCCTCTTTCAAATTTCACTCTCATAACTAACTTGTAACCACCTTCTAACAACCTAACTACTAACTGTTTTGCAACTAACCTATAACAGAATTGTGACCAGTTCATAACTAATCTCATAACTACCCAACGAATTCATAACTTCCAAACCTAACAGAGGCAGTTAACTCCCTAACAGAAACCCTGAGATCCTAACAGAATTAACAGAAGAGCAATGGGAAGAGAATAGAACAGAAAATCAGTAGGAAACTCACTGCTATGAATCAGAATCTCCTCCACCATTGTTGCTCTAGACAATTCACTTTCATCTTGAAACTCCACCACTTCCATCTTCACCATCCATCAAAATTCATCCTTAGCCATTGCTCATAAATCTTCAGCACTCTCAGAACTCATCACCATTTCATCACCATTTTTCATCATCTTCAAATCACCATCACTCTGCTTCAATCGCTACCACTTCATCTTCGGTAGGAGGATCACATCTCCAACTTCCATCGCATCACCTTCATCACATCATCAACAATAACGCATCCCGGCTTCACCTGCAACAACAGCGTGTTCGTCACCAATCATCATTGCAAACAGAGCCGTGACATAACACGCATCAGAAAGCGGAAAAAGAAATACACGAGGATGAATCGAAGAAGATGAATTAAAGGACACAAGGGCGTACCTGAGCGAGTTCCTCTGTTGAAGGTGTACCGGAAAATCTTCGTTAGTTTCGAATCGGATCTGAGAACGAGAGAGCAAGATTGAGTCGATTGAGAGAAGATTTTAACGGAACAAGAGACCGCGTTGGCACGACGACGGAGATAGGAGTAGTCCGAGAGCTTCGTCGGAGAAGAAGATTGTGAGGCTCGACGGAGAAGTCTTCCGCCGCCGTTCACGTGACAAGAGACGGAGAGATTCGTCGGAGAAGATGAACTTCTCCACCGCGCCGTCGCCGTTGCGTTTGTGAAGAAGGAAGAAGAGAGTGAACATCTGAAACGGCGCAAGGTAACCCTAAATTTGGCCCCTTCCTTATTTTCTTCTATTTTTTATATATTTTTTATTTGTTGTTTCTTTTTGTTAATAATAAGTTTGAGAATAAAATGGAAATTGGATCAAGCAAAACATACATCATGGGCCTGTCACGAAAATGCTTCTCACACCCCAATTTTGAAGCCCATGCGCCATGTGTAGATAGATATAGTTCAAGTCTTTTTACTTTCACACCCCCAGTTCTAGGCAGACTTAGACTTTATTTTAATTCTATTTTCCCTTTACCTTTTGATTCATGAACCAGTTTTAATTGAAACAAAAAATAAATAAAAATATGTTTTAAATAGAATAATGTGTGTAGAAATTTTTGATATTTTTGTTAGATTTTTAGAACTTAGTTTGTTGTTTTTAATAAATCATTTTCTTTCAACATGTTCATTGTGTCTTTAAGTTTGATCGGTTTTGCAAATTAATTTTGTTTAATACCTTAGGAGTAGAATTTGATTGCCATTTTTTGTGTGATATCAGTAGGCTCATATACCATATTGTGTGAAAAAAATAAAAGTTTAATTCTATGTTTTGGTTAGGTTTTCATTAGATTTTCTATACCCGATTTATGTACGTTCCTAAACGGATAACCATGTGAATTTGACCTATAATTTGCTTTGCCTTTATGCAATTGACTTAGTTTCTTTTTGTACATATAAGTAGGGATGTTTAGAGGTCCTAAGACCTGGAGTTGAATTTTTCAAGTCATGTTTTCTTATTTTACTTGATTTTTCTTTGTTACTTGTAAATAATTCCTTCTTTTCCCCGTATTTCTTTTGCATGCATTCGCATTTAGGTTTAGACATAGATACACCCTTTAGATAGAAACAAACATAGGTGGATACCATCGAGTACGATGGACGTGAGGGGTGCTAGCACCTTCCCCTTGCGTAACCGACTCCCGTGCCCTGTTCTCTGGTCGAAAGACCTTGTCCTTGTTTCGAGTTAGGTTTCTGATATTCCTTTCCCTTATGGGATGAATATATTAGTGGCGACTCTGATTCCATTTTTCGCGGTAGCGACACTCGGCTATATTGTTAGTGCAGTTGAAATATAATCTGGCAGTGAATGGTGAATGTCCTCCTATAGGAGAAATGATCACAGCTCCGATGCCATTGCCAAGCGCATTAGAGGCTCCATCAAAAACCATAGTCCATCGGGATCCTGGCTCGGCTCCTTCCTCCGGTCCTGGTTGTTCGTAGTCAGTAACTAGCATAATATCTTCATCTGGGAAGTCAAAGTTCAATGCTTGATAATCATCCATTGCTTGATGATCCAGATGATCAGCTACCACACTTCCTTTGATTGCCTTTTGCGAAGTGTACTGGATGTCATACTCTATTAAGATCATTTGCCATCTTGCTATTCTTCTAGAGAGAGCAGGTTTTTCGAACACATATTTGATAGGATCCATTTTGGAGATCAGGAAAGTGGTATGGTTTAGCATATACTGTCTTAGTCGACGAGCCGCCCACGCCAAGGCACAACAAATTTTCTCGAGCAGTGAGTATCTTGTTTCACAATCGGTAAACTTTTTGCTAAGATAGTAGATTGCATGCTCTTTTCGGCCAGACTCGTCATGTTGCCCCAGTACACACCCCATTGAATCTTCTAACACTGTTAGGTACATTATCAGAGGTCTTCCTTCCACTGGTGGTAACAAGATTGGTGGTTTTTGAAGATATTATTTGATCTTATCAAAGGCTAATTGACATTTGTCGTTCCATCTTTCCACTTGATCTTTCTTCAATAATTTGAAGATTGGCACACAAGTAGTAGTCATATGGGCAATAAATCTGGCGATGTAGTTTAGACGTCCCAAGAATCCTCTGACTTGTTTCTCGGTACGGGGTATGGGCATTTCTTGAATGGATTTGACCTTGGCAGGATCAACTTCAATACCCTTGCTGCTGACGATGAAACCTAAGAGTTTACCGGATCTTACTCCAAAGGTACACTTGTTCGGATTCAGTCGCAATTTGTACTTCTTAAGTCTGTCAAACAGCTTGTGCAGATGACCCAGATGTTCTTCTTCGGTGTTGGACTTTGCAATCATATCATCCACATAAACCTCTATTTCCTGATGAATCATATCATGGAACAGAGCTACCATTGCACGCTGATATGTTGCTCCTGCATTCTTTAAACCAAAGGGCATCACTTTGTAACAAAAGGTTCCCCAGGGTGTTGTGAAAGTTGTTTTTTCCATGTCTTCGGGCGCCATCTTGATTTGATTATAACCTGAGAATCCATCCATAAAGGAAAATACCTTGCATTGTGCAGTATTGTCAACCAGTACATCGATGTGAGGTAAAGGGAAATCATCTTTGGGGCTTGCCGGATTCAGATCTCTGTAGTCTACACACATTCTGACTTTCCCGTCTTTTTTAGGCACAGGCACGATGTTAGCTATCCATGGAGGATAACTCACAACTTTGAGAAAACCAGCGTTGAATTGCTTCTCAACCTCATCTTTGATCTTCTTGGACATGTCGGGCCTACTTCTCCGCAGTTTCTGCTTAACTAGAGTGCTTCCTTCTTTGATCGGCAAGCGATGGACCACAATATCGGTATCGAGACCAGGCATATCTTCGTAGGACCAAGCGAATATCTCAACGTAGTCTTGTAACATTTGAATCAGTCTTTGCTTGACACTGTCTTCTAAATCAGCCCCTATCTTGACTTCTTTCTTTTCTTCGTCACTGCCCGGGTTGATAACCTCAATTGGCTCTTCATGCGGCTGTATAGTCTTTTCTTCTTGTTCTAATAGCCTTGCAAGTTCCCTAGGTACTTCACAATCTTCCTCACTTTCGTCCTCAGTTTGGTAGATCGGTTTTTCAAAGTCATGACTGGCAATAGCAGAATCGTTATCAACATGATCCAGAGTGAATGTGAATCTGCATTTATTATGTGGGTGTATGTAAGAATACATAGCTATTTGAAAATGAATAAAGCAAAGGAAGAAACAAAAAGGATCGCAAAATTTGAATATGCAAACGTCCCATGATTTTATTGAATGAACATATGATCATGGTATGACAAACCCTTATAAAAAGGACCAGTGTGCTTCGGGCAAGGCACCTGGCTTTTAAGTTCATGGTTCGATAGTACAGAAACCATTTTTATCTTTGAACATATAAACAATGAAAACAGGAAATTGCATTTACTCCTGATCAAAGGAGATAACATCTTCAGCTTCCCAATTGTTCAATCCATTGTTGTGAGTAGGGAATATCCAGTTGCTCCAGTTGCAGTTGTCTTCTTCGTCTTCCACATCATTGACTTCTTTGGTGACGAGATGAGCTGTTGATCCTTCAGGATGAGCAAGATACTCTGCTGGATACGAGAGCCCAGGCTGAGATATCTCTGTTGGCTGAGAGAGATACCCGATAAGATCATCCCATCCAGTTGGGATGATGTCTTTGATGGAGACTTGTGCACTCTGAGGAGCAGTGTACTGCATCAGAAAATCATTCTCGTCATTTGGTGTCTCCCAGAATTCTTCAAGAGCGACAGGGCTTGTGAGTGTCATATTGTCTTTGAAATGTTCATCCCATCCAGTTGGGGTAATGTCTTCGATAGCGATTTGCGAGCTCAGGGGAGCGGAATACTTCACCATAAAGTCATACTTACCACTTGGTTCTCCCAGAGTATCCCAAACTTCTTTTGGACTAGGTGGACTTTGGTATTGCTCGGTAGTGGAACTTGTGAAACTTTTGTAATCTTCGAACTGATCATCCCATCCAGTTGGGACAATGTCTTCAATGGCAATAAAAGAACTCTGAGGAGCAGTGTACTTCACTAGAAAGTCGTACTTACCGCTTGGTTCTCCCAAAGTATCCCAAACCTCCTTAGAAACGGGTGGAACTTTGTCGTCTTCAATAGCATTCACTCCTTGGCTGATGAAATGTGACATTAATCCTCCAGAACGAGGACTTTGATCATTCTTCTGAGTTTCATTAGCATAGCCCAGACCTAGCTTATCGAACTTGTAAGGCACATCAAGGATTTATCCCCATATTGTGCAACCACCCTCTTCGATCACTGCTTTAGCATCTTTGAGAGAAGCCATAGTTGGAGTTATTCTTATAGCAGGAGTAGCAGAACTATGTTTGGCAGTAGAGACATCTGGAGGGACCACCTCAAAAGATTGGCAGGGGGTTTCGATGAATTCACCATCCATCTCAACATACTTGGAGTTACTCAAGTGGCTAACCACATATTCTTCTTCGCCATAAACTGTGACGACCTTGCCTTTTATAGGATATTTTAACTTCTGATGCAGGGTAGAAGTTACAACGCTTGCCCCATGTATCCAAGGGCGTCCTAGTAAACAGGAGTATGCTGGATGAATTTCCATCACGTAAAAGGTAGAATCAAAGATCTGAGAGCCCACTCTGATTGGGAGCTTCACTTCTCCGTATACTGTTTTTGTTGACCCGTCGAAGGCTCTTACCACAACATCGCTTGGTTGTAACACAACTCCTTCGAAGTCAAGTTTTTCCAGTACTACTTTTGGTAACACATTTAACGAGGAACCATTGTCTACCAGCACATGAGACAAAGTGGTGCCGTTACATTCAATAGAGATGTGCAGGGCTTTATTGTGATTTTTCCCAGCAGGGGTTAAATCAGCATCAGAGAAACCGAGACCGTTATCCATGGTTAGACTGGCAACACAATTTTAGAATTCGTCGACTGAAATCTCCTGTGGTACATGTGCAGCTTTCAAGAACTTCATCAGGGCCTTGGCATGAGCTTCTGAATACTTCAGCAGAGACAACATTGAAATCTTTGAAGCAGTGTGCCCCAGTTGTTCGACAATATTGTAATCACTTTTGCAAATGATTTTCAATATTTCCTCCATTTCTTGCCTCGATGGATCTTCAACAGTGACTTCCACAGGTGCTTGAACTGGTTCAACTAGTGGCTCTTTGCCTCGAGCGTTGATATCTTGATTAGGAACTGGAACCTGGACTGGATTAGTAGCAACATTTGGCGAAATTTCTGGTGAAAAGATCCTTCCACTTCTTGTAATCTTACTAGTCCCCACGATATTATCAACAGTTGGGTTAGTAAAATTCACAGCCTCTTCAGTCAAGGTGTCTTGTTTAACTCCATGGATATAAACATTAGTGCCATAACTCCACGGGACAGCTTTGTCTGAGGAATATGGAAATGGAGCCGGATTGGTGATGATTACAGATGCTACTCTGGGTGCAGCAGAAATCTTGAAGGGAGCCTTTGTAGGGATTTTCAATGGTATGTTAGAAATCACTGAGACGTCCTCTATCTTCATCCCATTTGAAAAAACTTCGCACAAATTGTCTATAGAAGGGAGCTTCTCAAACATAATGATACGACGATCCATCCACTTTTGGATTCCTCCTTTCAGATTTTCACAACCATTGGGTAGGTGTGCACAATAAAAGCAATCAGGGTCACAACCTGGAAATAAACCAGCTTGTATTAGCTTTCTTTTGGCTTCAAGGAGCGGAGTTGACAGCTCTCTCACATCATAGATATAAACAGTGTCTATGATAGCATTAACAGTCTTGTCGTGTTTTGGCATAGGTGCAGTGATGACATTTGGAGTCTCTAGAGGATCGAATTCAATTTCTCCAGCATCTATCATGTCTTGGATTTTATTTTTCAGGGCCCAACAGTGATCTGCGTCATGTCCAGGACAGTTAGAATGGTATGCACATGTTGCGTTGGGGCGATAACTAGAAGAGGAAGTGTTGACATTCTTTGGAGGATCTTTCAATGTAATCATATTTGCTTTTAACAAGTGCTGCAATGCTTGAGAGATTGGCATATTGATTCTGGTGAAGTTTCTTCTTGGTGCATCTGGTCGACGCGTATACTTCGACGGTTGATCTTTTTGAGGTGCAAATGCAGAGATCAGAACAGCCCCTACAAATTGGTGATGCTCACTTTTGCGACCTTTCTGACTATGCATTGTATTGACTTCATTTCTCCCACTGATGGGCCTCTTTGTAGTACCAGAGGAGGAACCTACTTGAATTTTTCCACTTTGAATGCCGCTTTCGACACGCTCTCCAGTTAATATCAAGTCAGTGAAACCTGACGACGAGCTTCCCAGCAAATGACTGTAGAAAGGGTCAGTTAAAGTGCCCATGAACATGTCGACCAGCTCGCGATCAGATAAGGGTGGTTGAACCCTTCCAGCTAGATCTCTCCATTTTTGTGCATACTCTTTGAAACTTTCTTTTGGTGCCATGGTCATGCCTCGTAGTTGAGTACGGGTTGGTGCAAGGTCAGCGTTGTATTGATACTGTTTATAGAAGGCAGCAGCCAAATCATCCCAGGTGTGAACTTTTGCACTTTCCAGCTGGTAGTACCACTCGAGTTGTGTACCCGACAGACTTTCCTGGAAGAAATGAATCCACAATTTGTTATCTGCCGTATGAGGTAGTATCTTTCTCACATAGGACCTTAGATGCAGCTTTGGACAAAAGACTCCATCATACTTTGCAAAGACAGGGACTTTGAACTTTGGAGGGATAACAATATCTGAGACGAGTCCAAGATCATTGAAGTCTAAACCAGGTATTTTCTGTGTCTCCATAGCTTTCATGCGTTCTTCCAACTGCTGGTATTTGCTATCACCTTGTTCGTCTTCGGAGTGATAATCTTCTTCATCAGGAGAGAGAGAGAGAGAGAGTTTGGCAGAACCTTGGTTGCTGTGGTTGTCTTCTTGATCACCTTCACCGACTACTTCAGGGATTGGCGCTTTTCTGGGCATCCTGGCTGGGACTCTGACTTTCCTCACGAGGTGGCTTAAACCTACAGATCCCTTGGGCTTCTTTTTCTTCTTGATCATCAGGGCTTTCAGTTCCTGTTGCCCCTTTGCTAGCTCCAGAATTGCTATCTGAACTTGGGAATTCTGTGCTTCGAGATTCTTGATGCTTGCTTCGGAATCCATCCCTTCTAACTAAAATAAACAGCGAGGAGATGAGAAACCTGTTATGCAATGTTTATGAATGAAGTGTATATGCAATGTTTTCAAGGATCTTAGAGTTTAGATTTGTTTAAACAAGAGAGAAACAAACATTTATTAGTCAAACATTTTATTTCCTTTTTTCTTTTCTTTTGTCTCTTTTTTTTCTTTTTCTTTTCTCTGCCTCTTTCGGGCTTACAAGATAAAACAAAAAAATAAAGAAAATAAAGGATTCTTCAAGCCTCCCATGGACGCTTTCTTTTTGCTCCCAGGAACGTGTTGATCTGCTGCTCTTCATGGAGTTGTCTGGTGAGCTCCAACACTTTTCTTTCATAGTCTTGACAGTGTGCTTTGAAGGTGTCTCTTTCTCCTTTTAGTTGAACCCAAGATTTCTGTAGCTCTTCTAGGTCAGTTGGCATGTCCGGATGTAGAATAACTCGAGGTTCATCCCCTTCGACTTCTGGCTCAATGGTCACAGGTAGGATAGCGGGATATGGCATGATGAACTTCTGAGCACGAGCACGCACCCATCTGAGGTAAGGCTCCATGGGAATAGAATTCCATTGTCCTAAAGTCTGGCTTTCTACTTTGTAGACACTGCCCCAAGCATGTATAAACCTTCGTCGATATCTTTGGGAATCATCTTCGTAGTCGAATACAATGCCATGGATAATCATGTCATGAGGACCATTTCTTCGTGCATATCCGAATTGGCGCAAAGCTAAAGAGGGGTTGTAAGTGATGCTTCCCCTAATGCCAAGGAGTGGCACATTAGGGTACTCCCCATAATGGTCAATGAGAGTGATGTCTTTTTGAAAGAAGTTGTTCCACCGGATATCTCAATGAGACAAAGACATAATCCTGCGAGACCATTGCATCCTTTGCTCGTTTCTCAACACTGATCGGGGAAGGTGTAATGTAAACCATCTAGCCAGTAGTGGTACACAGCACATAAGAGTTCCTCACTTTTTCATGGTACGAGTGTGTAAAGAATGTAGAATGTCTCCTAGTAAAGTAGGTACCGGATTGCGGGTTAGGAAAATGTTGATAATGTGCACACTTATAAACTGGTCGGGATTAGGGAATAAAACCAACCCATAAATCAAAAGAGCCACAACTTCTTCAAAAGCCTGGTAACTTCTATCTTTTAATAGTGATCGAGTCTTTCCCATTAAGAACTTAGAAAGCAAACCCTTGACTCCACTCTTTGTTTCCCAATTGGACTCGATTTCTGACTTTCGTAAATGTAAGGCAGCAGCAATGATTTTAGGCTTTGGAATTTTTTCTAAACCAGTGAAAGGTAATTGATCTCGAACAGGTAGCCCAATTAATTCAGAGAATTCCTCCAAGGTGGGCACTAGTTGGTAATCAGGAAATGTAAAACAATGATGTTCGGGATCGAAGAATTGGAACAGGACTCGTATCATGTCTTCTTCAAATTTTGAGGTAACCAAATGGAGTAGGTGACCGTGCTTTTCGGTGAATTGAGCATTTCTGGGAAATTCTGATATTAAGTCCTTAAGTTCAGATGGTACTGTTGAGATGTTGATTCGGATGTAATCTCTGGTAGCGGGAGCCATTACCTGCAACAACAGAACAAAGGTAAACTCTTCGATCCTTGAAATGATTAGTGAGAAAATGATATGTTTTATGATGCTTATGATGTCATGATGTCAAACATGTGGAAAACACAAACAAATAAAACAATAGCCTTAGGTTTAAAGGCTTGCATGAGGTTCATAGGTGATACCCTCCCCACTGAAGTTGAGTTGGTTTAAACCTGTCTTAAAATGGTATTCGGGTTCTATGATCCTTGGAGACAACATCTCAATACGGCACTCGGACGGCCAGTCAAAACATTCCTCGAGGATAACCAACTTTGATCGATTTCAAAGCCAGTCACTTAATAGGCCACAAGTCAAGTTCAACTAAAGGTTCTAAGACAAATTAGTGCTTAATGACATTTCGGAAGCCTAACATACTCCTTGATCGTTTTCAAGGGATATCAGTACAGACCAAAGTGTCGCACTAACGGTGACTACCAGATCAACCGTATCGGTACATGCCGTATAGTTTCCTTGGTCTATTGTCACATACTTAAGGTATCTCGAGATTCGGGTTAGAATCTTTCACACAAGTAAATACCCAAACAAACCTTTGAAAAATAGAGCAAACAAGACAAGCAATTGAAAACATGGAAGTGATCTAAACTCTAAGGTAACCCCTTTTGAAAACATTTTGTTTTTGAATTCCCCAGCAGAGTCGCCAGTTCTGTCGTCCTCGGTTTTTTTGTGGGATGCGAACTGACTCTTCTTTTATTTTTGAGTTTGTGAAAATCAGAGAGTCGCCACCGACTTTTATTTTATCTAATTAAGGAAAGGTTTATAAAAGAAACAGAAAAAGACCTTAAAGAGATTTTGGGTTCGGGGGTAGGTTATAAAAAGGGAGGGTGTTAGCACCCCTTTGCATCCATGGTTATCCATGGGCTCTTAATTGCTTAGCTCACTTGTTTGAATCATTTGTCTTGCTTGAAAATGCTTGTATGTGGTTTTAAATACTTTTGTAAAGAATTGATTTTGTAATGATCCTTGTACGGATGTATACAAAGTGTTTATCTTTCGAAAGATGTTTTGATAGTTTGAAAAAGATTTTTAACTTCGTAATGATCCTTGTTTGGATATATACAAAGTGTTGTCTTTTGGAAAGTTCATTTTGAAACAACAGTGTTATGTGAAACATTTGTAGTTTTGTTTTATTTGAGCAAGCAATTAGGAGATCTACCCTAAGTTTATAAGGTCCTTTCCTATTTTTAGAAAATTTTCCTTGACTGGATACAGAAAGAAATTATTTGAATCGCCTTTGAAACAGTAGAATTGATTTTGAAAAGAGTAACAGAGGGATTACCCTAAGAGGTGCAAGTGTGATCGTGTTTTGATTCAGATATTTTTGTCTTTGAAATTAGTGATCTAGCGCTTCAGTTTTTATCTTTGCCATACACGCAATTTTATATAGGGGTGGCAAAACGGGCCGTCCGCCCCGCCCGCCGCCCGCCCCGTCTTATGCCCGCCAAAAAACGAGCGGGGCGGGCATGCCCGCCAAGTAAAATGGGCATCAAAATCATGCCCGCCCCGCCAAGATGGCGGGTTGGCGGGCGGCGGGCTTACCCGCCTATTTTTATTTATATTTTTTTAATAAATTAATATGTTTTTTTTATCTTTTAATTAAACTTTTCACTTATTTTTTAAAACAATTTTTTATAAAAGTAATTTTTTAACAAATTTACTCTAAAAAATATTACATATATTTATAAATAAATGTATAAAATAAACCATCAAGAATTGCAATTAGTAGAATTAACTAAAAAAGAGTGAGTTTTAGAGGAGGAGCGGGTTTTGGCGAGCGGCGGGCTTTGGCGGGGCGGGTATGACGGGCGGCGGGTTTTGGCGGGGCGGGCTTTGGCGAGCGGCGAGCCTAAAATCCCAACTCAACCCGCCAATTTTTGGCGGGTACGCGGGCGGCCCGGCGGGCCCTGACCCGTTTTGCCACCCCTAATTTTATATGTACAGAAATTAAAGTGCGGGAATGTAAAATGCGAAAAATAAATCTACGCTATTACATCAATTGTGCGAGAAATGTAAACTACGCTATTTACATGAATTTGACAACCTATACACTTATCTATGAATTTAAATTGCAATAAGATAAAGGGAGAATATTTTCTCGATTTTTGGATGGTTGATTTTAATTAAAATTAATGCATAATTAATTTAATTAAAAGGTTAGGAATTAAAAATAAAATTTAAACCTAAAAAGTTAAGTCTAAAATATGTCCAAATCGTGTGTCAATTAATTTTAAAATAAAATTAAATTTTTTTTAGGATTTTTGAAATTTTTTTTGAGGTTATTATATAATTATACAAATAATTATACACATAAATTAAACTTAAAGAGAAAAATATTCTAAATATGTACAAAATTAGTTTATAATATATAAACCTAATTTAAATAAATGAAAATATTTTTTTTCTGATTTTTTGATGGGTTAGAAATAATTAAAAGATAAATATAACAATATTATCTAATTAATTAAACAAAATATTTTAATTATGAAGAAAAATAAAATATTTTTGTGTCAAAAATTAATTAATTATTTTATCACCCTAAAAATATTTTTATTATATTTTTCTGATTTTTAAAACTATTTTTAAATAATTTTGCAAAGAAAATAAAATAAAATAGAAAATATATAAAATAAATGATCAGGTGTGGCTGATGGGAGAGTCCATGGTAAGGACTAGCATGTCATAAGCGTTGGATGAGCTGGCAAGTTGATCTGATGGTTCAGATGTTGAGGGCACATGGCATAAGCGTGGATGGCAAGCACAGAGTCTGGCTGGATTTAAAAATCCACGCGCGCGTTTTCCAGCCAATGAGATGGGGACACCTAATCATCTTCTTCCTCTCTTCCGTGGCTAAAGCTCTGCAACTGTAGGTAAAGCCTTTAGTGACGGTTTTCGTCTGTAGCTACAAGACCTGCACATGTCAAAACTTCATACAAGCAAGATAAATTATTTAGGAGACCATGGTTCAACTTAAAATTGTCCCCTGAGTTCAAATATGCCCTTATTTTCTCCTAATTTTGCCTAAATCGAATAATCCTAAAATGGAGCTCAAGAACCCTGGAATGGCAACTTCGTGTACAAGCATCCAAACTTCAATTAAACTTCCAGAAATGATCAGAACATCAAACTAAACACAAATATGGGATTACATCTTATTGAATATGCATGAATAATCATACACGAGGTGGTTTATGTTTGAACAAACTGTGGCTTGTATGGCTCGATTTGTGAGGCTTTGAGGCTTGAAATTGATTTGGATAGGTTCAATGATGTTCAGGGATGATGTTTGAATGTTTAGTTTGGATTAAAATTAACTTAAACTAAAAATTCGAAATTCAAATTTCTTTGAAAATTTCAAGTTGGTACAAGAGTGATACAAGCATGAGTTTTTGTTCTGAATTTGTGTCTCTATCCTTACTGAAGTATGCTAAGCTATTTATGAGCAATAGATGTGCTGCAATCTTAAGCTAACAATTATTGATGGTCTTTGAACTTTTGAATTTTTTAATATATAAAGCTTTGAATTCTTTGGCCATGGCTTCATTTTTCTTCACCCTCTTGCTCTAGGCCTGCTGTACAATCTCTATGTTGCAGAAGTTAAGCCATCTTGGTGACTCAAGCTAAAGACAAAAGCCTTGAATAATTGTCTTGAATCATTTCTTTTTTAATTTAATTTTAAATGTAATAAAATTAAATAAAAAAGAAACAAAAATGTCATGGGCCAAATGTTGGTCATGGGAGCCCTTTAACATCATTAGAAACATATTTGGATCATGAATGCTTGGCCTCTTTTGAAAAAAAAAAACATTTTTGATCAATGTTGGTTTCATGCATTTTCCCAAAAAATAGCCAACTTCAACAAGGCATATCTCCCTCAATTTTGATCATATGAAGGATTTCTTGTACTTTTTAGAAACCTCAAGATGTCATCTACAAGCTACTTTGGAAACTTTTTTGCATTTGGAGAAGTTATCTTGATGTTATGGCCTTTGACAAAAAACCACTTTTTGTTGACTTTGAAAATGACCTGTAATGTCCTGGCTCATATTTTCCAAATGGTAAATCCAATGACCATGGGATCAATTTCATTTGAAAGATAATTGAATTTCCTTCAAAACAAGCTTTGGTTGGAATTTTTTGAATGAACGAGGAGAGAGTTATGGCCAGTCAAAGTTCAGTTGACTTTTTAGGAGAAAACCCTAATTTTGAAACTTAGGGTTTTGTTGATTTCTGAACTTTTCTTGATGAATTATGATCAACCATTGATCAAATGATGAATATTTTGAAAAAATATGGATGTTGACAAAAAATTTCATTTTTGACTGTCTGTTGACTTTTCGGTCAAACTGGTCGTCTATTGACTGTTTGAGCTGCTGACTGTGCGTCCGAGCGAATTGAAGTTTGAAAATTTGTCTGGTGGTACTTTGAGACATATGGAGATCCATAAAATTCATTTGAGGTCTCAAAAAACTTGTTCTCCTGAAAAACACAAAAAACCCTAGTTAGGGACTGTTTGTGTAGGAGACAGTTAAGCGTACTTGATTTTTGTGCAGTGCTGAGTCTCTGCTGATCATGTGATTATCAGAAGACTTCTAGAACAAAAATATTGGAATTTTGAAATGCAAAAGATTGACTTGATTGATGGTACAAAACACGGAGAATCGTGTTGTCAGCGGGCTTGACTGTTAACTGGCTGTCCGGGCATTAACGTAACAGTTAAAGTGAAAACTTAACAGTTAAAGTTAATATTTTCTTTTTGTTTTTTTCTGGTGTTTTAATGGTGAAAATTTATTTACCTGAGTTGTTAGAAAAACACAAACATAATAAATAAATAAAATATACCGTACGCGAACGAAATTACCGATAATAATCTTGAAAAATATTTAATGCACAGAAAAATAAATATTTAACTAGCAATAAACACACATAATATTATCTTGATAATTAAACGACGGTACGACAGACAATACAATATTTAATACTGACAGTACAAATATTACATAATATAACGAACAGTACGACAAATATAATGAACGGTACATTATTTGAAAGCGAAAGATACGACAAACTTTAAATATGACGATTAAAAACCCATGCTATAAATAAAAACATATAGATGCATGGGAGTGTAAGTATCCCAGGTCCGCATTTTTCAGGACTATGCAGACAGAAAAAGGACATGATCACCACCAAAACAGTGATGACCATAAGAAAAAACGTATCCATCCACTTTGCCATTTTTGCCGGGAAAGAAGAGAAAATAATTATGAGATAGAAATTTGGGAAATGAGTGAAATTTGATGTGAGAATTTATGGAGAAAATGAGGGGTATTTATAGAGTGAAAAGGAGGATGGAGACGTTGGGGAGTGAAGTGATACCGTACAAAAAAGGAAAATTTGAGTGGTAGTAGGATTTGAAAGAAAGTGTATGGTAGGGTTTGAAAAGAAAGATGTATGGAATAAAGTTAGGATTTGATTTGAAAGAAAGAGATTTGAAAAGAAAGGAAAAGATTTGAAAACAATAGTATAGTACAAAAGTTAGTGGGAAACAAAAAACTAATAATAATTTAATTGTTACCAGTACAGTCTGAATCTCCGGACTTTGCGCCTGCAAAAATTTAATTCTGTACCAATTGCGTCAGTATTATTTATCTGAAAATAAATCTCAAATAAACAGCGTGTGTGAAGTGATAAACAGTATTTGGCGTTTGTGTAAGAATAAATTCAACAGCGAACCAAAATACCGTATAAAACCTTCTAAAAACTGAGTATTCATAAAATCAGGATATTTACGAAATAAAATCCAAGATTATATGAAACTCCCAATTTTTAGACAGAAGTCTGTTGTCTTCTCTCTGAAAAAGATGCGGGCAAATTTTGGCGTATAACACATGGCCACATATCAAGCCATCTCACATATCCCTCACCTTTTCTTTTCTTTCTTCTGTGGGGTGGTTCATTCTTTTGAAATCGTGGTGGCGGTTCTGGATCTATCCTAAGTATCAATTTTTCGAGTTCGGGCTTAGTGATATTATCCACCACCTCAAAGGTTAACCTTACCCTCTTAAAAGTAATGATATCTGATCAGTGGTTTTTACACGTTTATTTACCATTGATTTTAGTCGTCTTTGCTTTATATTGTCAAGTGTTTTACTTCATTCTTCTACATTTTATGCTTTGGTTGTGTATTTTACTGTTTGCAGGCTCAAAGGAATAAATCGAGACAAATCAATGCGAAAAAGTACAAAAAGGGGAGTTTCGAAGGAAGTGAAAAATCAAGCTACATGAGGTCTGACACGACCACTTGTGTCACCTGAAAGTGGCCGTGTTAGGATGAAGCGTGGCCAAGAAAATGCAACAGATATGAAAGTCACGGGGCTGACACGACTCGTGTTAGCAAGTGTGAGATCTGGAAATTTTCAGCATGTTTCTCATCGTGACAGGTGTGTAGTATTTTGATCATAACTAGAGCTTCGTAACTCCGATTGACGCGGTTCCGGTGGCAAAATTTCGCTAACGAAAAGGGCTACAACTTTGATGAAGAACTCAAAGCCAAAATATGAAGTTATGGGCTGACACGGGCCGTGTTACCTGACACGGGCACCCGTGTCAGGAGGCCTGGGAGAAAAAAAATAAGTTTTAAGATGACAGAAGTCTGACACGGGTGCCCGTGTTGTCTGACACGGCCCGTGTCAGCATGTGACGCTGATTTTATGATTTTTTCATATTTTTTCCATGGTTAAGCTGTGGGGGCGTTTTGGGAATTTCCAACCAACTTAAGTGAGTCTGCACTATTTAGGAGGGTTTCCAAGATGAATTAGGGATCTTTTTGCCACACGAAGAATTGGAGGATTGAGAGAAGAAGCCTATGCAATTGGAGAAGAACGGAGAACTCTCATGAGCGGAAGCCATTGAAGATCAAAGTTCATCATCTCTATTGTAATGTCTTTATTTGATATCTTTGTAATTTCTTTGGATGATATGAGTAGCTAAACCCCCCAATGCTAGGGGGGTGTCCCTGATTAACATTTGTGATGATTTTGAATTCCGAATTTCAATAACATGTTTCTCTTTTACATTCAATTTAATGGTATAAAGTTTTTAATGCTTTCCTCGTCGGACCAACTGGATTGATTTATGACTGACAATTAGGATTGACCTCCATTGTTAGGGTTTTTATACCATTATATTATAGTAGATATCACCTAGGACTAGGGATACCCTATAGTAACCGGATTGTTCTTGATTATAATAATATTTGATTTGATCACTAATTTCGAAGGACTTTGGGATTAGGATTTCAATGTTCAAAAGTTTGCCCACTAAGGACTTAGGAGCAAATACCCTTAAGAACCGGTAATTGATAAGTTGAACTTTGTTAATGAAATAAGGGTTCAGAATTGTTACATGTTAATGCACACACCTACCCTGGCATGTTACTCATATTTGGCCAATTCAACCTTTTTAAGTTTATTTGCAATTTAATTTGTAATCACAAAAACCAAAACCCCAAGGCTTTTTGTTTAATTGAAGTGCGACTAACTCTATAATCTCACGCAATCCTTGAGATCGATATTCGGGGAATTTTCCCTTTATTACTACAGAGGCAAAATAGTACACTTGCTATTTTACTGATCAATATCCCTAGTTTCATGGTCCTCTAACTTTCTCTTTTTATGTAAGACTTCAAACAAAGGTGCATTGGTGTGGATAATTTCCAATACCTCCACATACGTTTTGGATTGGGGTTCTACCTTAGCTTCCATGAAACTTTGCGGGAATGGAATCGGTGGGGTATAGGGAAGAGAAATAACAATAGGTGGTTCCTTCTCTACCTTTTCTACAACCTCCCTTTCAGACGGTGTTGGTGGATTTTTCTTAATCTCCGCTCTTTTATCACTAGAACTCTCTTTAACTACATCATCACTTTCTTCAATCTCATTATCACTTTCCTCAATCTCATTATCACTCTCCTCAGGAATTTCAATTTGTTTTTCACTAATGGTTGTTTCAACATCCACATGCTCCTCAGGGAAAGTTCCTAGAGGGTTTTGTTCAAGTTGGGAGATTTGAGTCTCTAATGCCATGTTGTGAGTCGCGAGGGACTCAACCATAGTGGACAGTTGCCTAAGGATTTCAATATTTTGAAGACTTTGTTTGATAAACTCTTGGTTTTGGACGATTTGTGTCTCTACAAAGTGCTCCATCATGGCTTCTAATCTAGAGTGAGTTAGCGTCTCGTCGGGATCCTCCATTGATGTTTCGAAGTTAAAATTATGGGATTCTTGAGGTTCTTCAAAGGGAGTTAGCGTTGCGTTTCGTGTTTCCTCAAAGTGCTTCGTCATTATAGATTCTAGCCTAGAGAGAGTTTGTACTTCAATGAATTCCTCCATTAGGATTTCGAGGTTGGATTTATGATAATCTTGCGACTCCTCAAAATGTAGGGCGTGGTGATCGTAGAGGAAATTTGGTTGATGATAAGTTGGCGTTGCATTGAAATCCTCTATTAATGCTTTGAGGTTAGAATTATAGGATTCTTGTGGTTCCTCGAAATATTGGTTGTGGTTATCGTAGAGGAAATTCGGTTGAGGATAGGTTTGGTTGGAATTATAAAATTCTTGTGGTTCCTCAAAATGTTGGGATTGGGAGTTGCAGAGGTAATTTGGGTGAGAATGAATTTGTGACGCATTGAAATCTTCCAATAGTATCTCGAGGTCGGATTTATGGGACTGTTTGTGTAGGAGACAGTTAAGCGTACTTGATTTTTGTGCAGTGCTGAGTCTCTGCTGATCATGTGATTATCAGAAGACTTCTAGAACAAAAATATTGGAATTTTGAAATGCAAAAGATTGACTTGATTGATGGTACAAAACACGGAGAATCGTGTTGTCAGCGGGCTTGACTGTTAACTGGCTGTCCGGGCATTAACGTAACAGTTAAAGTGAAAACTTAACAGTTAAAGTTAATTTTTTCTTTTTGTTTTTTCTGGTGTTTTAATGGTGAAAATTTATTTACCTGAGTTGTTAGAAAAACACAAACATAATAAATAAATAAAATATACCGTACGCGAACGAAATTACCGATAATAATCTTGAAAAATATTTATTGCACAGAAAAATAAATATTTAACTAGCAATAAACACACATAATATTATCTTGATAATTAAACGACGGTACGACAGACAATACAATATTTAATACTGACAGTACAAATATTACATAATATAACGAACAGTACGACAAATATAATGAACGGTACATTATTTGAAAGCGAAAGATACGACAAACTTTAAATATGACGATTAAAAACCCATGCTATAAATAACAACATATAGATGCATGGGAGTGTAAGTATCCCAGGTCCGCATTTTTCAGGACTATGCAGACAGAAAAAGGACATGATCACCACCAAAACAGTGATGACCATAAGAAAAAACGTATCCATCCACTTTGCCATTTTTGCCGGGGAAGAAGAGAAAATAATTATGAGATAGAAATTTGGGAAATGAGTGAAATTTGATGTGAGAATTTATGGAGAAAATGAGGGGTATTTATAGAGTGAAAAGGAGGATGGAGACGTTGGGGAGTGAAGTGATACCGTACAAAAAAGGAAAATTTGAGTGGTAGTAGGATTTGAAAGAAAGTGTATGGTAGGGTTTGAAAAGAAAGATGTATGGAATAAAGTTAGGATTTGATTTGAAAGAAAGAGATTTGAAAAGAAAGGAAAAGATTTGAAAACAATAGTATAGTGCAAAAGTTAGTGGGAAACAAAAAACTAATAATAATTTAATTGTTACCAGTACAGTCTGAATCTCCGGACTTTGCGCCTGCAAAAATTTAATTCTGTACCAATTGCGTCAGTATTATTTATGTGAAAATAAATCTCAAATAAACAGCGTGTGTGAAGTGATAAACAGTATTTGGCGTTTGTGTAAGAATAAATTCAACAGCGAACCAAAATACCGTATAAAACCTTCTAAAAACTGAGTATTCATAAAATCAGGATATTTACGAAATAAAATCCAAGATTATATGAAACTCCCAATTTTTAGACAGAAGTCTGTTGTCTTCTCTCTGAAAAAGATGCGGGCAAATTTTGGTGTATAACACATGGCCACATATCAAGTCATCTCACATATCCCTCACCTTTTCTTTTCTTTCTTCTGTGGGGTGGTTCATTCTTTTGAAATCGTGGTGGCGGTTCTGGATCTATCCTAAGTATCAATTTTTCGAGTTCGGGCTTAGTGATATTATCCACCACCTCAAAGGTTAACCTTACCCTCTTAACAGTAATGATATCTGATCAGTGGTTTTTACACGTTTATTTACCATTGATTTTAGTCGTCTTTGCTTTATATTGTCAAGTGTTTTACTTCATTCTTCTACATTTTATGCTTTGGTTGTGTATTTTACTGTTTGCAGGCTCAAAGGAATAAATCGAGACAAATCAATGCGAAAAAGTACAAAAAGGGGAGTTTCGAAGGAAGTGAAAAATCAAGCTACATGAGGTCTGACACGACCACTTGTGTCACCTGAAAGTGGCCGTGTTAGGATGAAGCGTGGCCAAGAAAATGCAACAGAGATGAAAGTCACGGGGCTGACACGACTCGTGTTAGCAAGTGTGAGATCTGGAAATTTTCAGCATGTTTCTCATCGTGACACGTGTGTAGTATTTTGATCATAACTAGAGCTTCGTAACTCCGATTGACGCGGTTCCGGTGGCAAAATTTCGCTAACGAAAAGGGCTACAACTTTGATGAAGAACTCAAAGCCAAAATATGAAGTTATGGGCTGACACGGGCCGTGTTACCTGACACGGGCACCCGTGTCAGGAGGCCTGGGAGAAAAAAAATAAGTTTTAAGATGACAGAAGTCTGACACGGGTGCCCGTGTTGTCTGACACGGCCCGTGTCAGCATGTGACGCTGATTTTATGATTTTTTTCATATTTTTTCCATGGTTAAGCTGTGGGGGCGTTTTGGGAATTTCCAACCAACTTAAGTGAGTCTGCACTATTTAGGAGGGTTTCCAAGATGAATTAGGGATCTTTTTGCCACACGAAGAATTGGAGGATTGAGAGAAGAAGCCTATGCAATTGGAGAAGAACGGAGAACTCTCATGAGCGGAAGCCATTGAAGATCAAAGTTCATCATCTCTATTGTAATGTCTTTATTTGATATCTTTGTAATTTCTTTGGATGATATGAGTAGCTAAACCCCCCAATGCTAGGGGGTGTCCCTGATTAACATTTGTGATGATTTTGAATTCCGAATTTCAATAACATGTTTCTCTTTTACATTCAATTTAATGGTATAAAGTTTTTAATGCTTTCCTCGTCGGACCAACTGGATTGATTTATGACTGACAATTAGGATTGACCTCCATTGTTAGGGTTTTTATACCATTATATTATAGTAGATATCACCTAGGACTAGGGATACCCTATAGTAACCGGATTGTTCTTGATTATAATAATATTTGATTTGATCACTAATTTCGAAGGACTTTGGGATTAGGATTTCAATGTTCAAAAGTTTGCCCACTAAGGACTTAGGAGCAAATACCCTTAAGAACCGGTAATTGATAAGTTGAACTTTGTTAATGAAATAAGGGTTCAGAATTGTTACATGTTAATGCACACACCTACCCTGGCATGTTACTCATATTTGGCCAATTCAACCTTTTTAAGTTTATTTGCAATTTAATTTGTAATCACAAAAACCAAAACCCCAAGGCTTTTTGTTTAATTGAAGTGCGACTAACTCTATAATCTCACGCAATCCTTGAGATCGATATTCGGGGAATTTTCCCTTTATTACTACAGAGGCAAAATAGTACACTTGCTATTTTACTGATCAATATCCCTAGTTTCATGGTCCTCTAACTTTCTCTTTTTATGTAAGACTTCAAACAAAGGTGCATTGGTGTGGATAATTTCCAATACCTCCACATACGTTTTGGATTGGGATTCTACCTTAGCTTCCATGAAACTTTGCGGGAATGGAATCGGTGGGGTATAGGGAAGAGAAATAACAATAGGTGGTTCCTTCTCTACCTTTTCTACAACCTCCCTTTCAGACGGTGTTGGTGGATTTTTCTCAATCTCCGCTCTTTTATCACTAGAACTCTCTTTAACTACATTATCACTTTCTTCAATCTCATTATCACTTTCCTCAATCTCATTATCACTCTCCTCAGGAATTTCAATTTATTTTTCACTAATGGTTGTTTCAACATCCACATGCTCCTCAGGGAAAGTTCCTAGAGGGTTTTGTTCAAGTTGGGAGATTTGAGTCTCTAATGCCATGTTGTGAGTCGCGAGGGACTCAACCATAGTGGACAGTTGCCTAAGGATTTCATTATTTTGAAGACTTTGTTTGATAAACTCTTGGTTTTGGACGATTTGTGTCTCTACAAAGTGCTCCATCATGGCTTCTAATCTAGAGTGAGTTAGCGTCTCGTCGGGATCCTCCATTGATGTTTCGAAGTTAAAATTATGGGATTCTTGAGGTTCTTCAAAGGGAGTTAGCGTTGCGTTTCGTGTTTCCTCAAAGTGCTTCGTCATTATAGATTCTAGCCTAGAGAGAGTTTGTACTTCAATGAATTCCTCCATTAGGATTTCGAGGTTGGATTTATGATAATCTTGCGACTCCTCAAAATGTAGGGCGTGGTGATCGTAGAGGAAATTTGGTTGATGATAAGTTGGCGTTGCATTGAAATCCTCTATTAATGCTTTGAGGTTAGAATTATAGGATTCTTGTGGTTCCTCGAAATATTGGTTGTGGTTATCGTAGAGGAAATTCGGTTGAGGATAGGTTTGGTTGGAATTATAAAATTCTTGTGGTTCCTCAAAATGTTGGGATTGGGAGTTGCAGAGGTAATTTGGGTGAGAATGAATTTGTGACGCATTGAAATCTTCCAATAGTATCTCGAGGTCGGATTTATGGGATTTTTGGTATCCCTCGAAATACTGTTGTTGGGAGTTGTAGAAAAAGTTTGGGTGATACATAGTAGTAAAAGAAAAGAAAAAAACAATGCCTTAGTCTCTACGGTGTAACAGCGAGTTACGATATCGACTTGAATAGTCCCCGACAACAGCGCCAAAAACTTGATCGCGACTTTACGTGTCTATTAGTCGAGATAACTGCAAGTGCACAGTCGTGTCGTGTAGTTTTAAAAGATATCGAATCCACAGGGACTATAAATCGATCTACCGTTATCTAAAGTTACTATGTAAAGCTAAGGCTAATAATATTTGGGTTGTCTCTAAAGAAATGAAAATAAACTCCTAATTATTAGAATATAATAATAAGCGGATATCAGTATGTAGTTCGTCTAACTTAGGTGATCCGAAGTTCCATTGGCCAGATTCTAATTAAATAAAAAATCTTTACTAACTATGTTATTTAAAAGTCCTCCTCTCAAACTCTCGCTCTATTGATTCAGACTACGATCCTAACTCATAAGTACGCTCTCGCCATCCCACCAGACTTAGAAACGCTTTTTGAAAACATCATAATTAATAAAATGCTCGCTTCATGAAGACGTTACCTACTTAAATCTCCTAGTCTCAAACTCTCGCTCTGTTGACTCGGATCATGCTAGTATTCCCTAACGTACGCTCTCGCAATCCCGCGTCGGGTTTAAAAGCACTTTTTGAAAGTAAATAAATTCTAATCACTTTTAATACGATTTCGCCATCCTTAAAACTAATGTCCTATGTCTACTATCCAGTTAAGAATCTCAAACTCTCGCTCTGTTGACCTTAACCTTTATTAGTTCTAAAACCTCAAACTTTCGCTCTGTTGGTTTTATAACTTTATCAAATTAAATTAGACACAAAATCAGAAACGAGTGATTTTTAATAAAACATATTTAAACCAATTTATTTCGGATCCCTACGGTTAACTTACTCTACTTACCGATATCTTAATTAAATTAGCCAGACATACTTAAAGAAACAAACATGAAATTATAATTATTAAACATGAAATTATAATTATTAACCAAGAACATGTGCGTATTTAGATTTGTAATGATAAAACAATATTATAAGAACAAGAAACTAAAATAATTGCAAATAAATAAACCTGGAAGTAAAGTAGACGAAACAAACTTGAATAAAATCATGAACAAAACAAATCTTGAAACTTGAATAAAGCTTTGAAATAATGTCGGCAAGATTGTGATCCAAGAGTACATAAATTGTAGGCCTAAAACTAATGGTGTGGTAGTTCCTCAATGTGAGAAACTACCACTTTTACAAAGTGATAATTTATGCCTAAAACTATAAACAGCGCTTCCGCGCCTAAAACTTGGATAACTTCAAATGAATGCTTAGACTCTTTTTATAGTGAATGGAGGTGGAAGTTACTTTCAGCATCATGTGACAAGTAGTGGAGAAAATGGGAAGTTGGAGGAGTAGTGGGAAGTGGAGAAATAGTGGGAAGTGGAGAAATAATAGGAAGTGGAGAAATAATAGGAGACGGCGCGTGGGACTTCCCTATTCAAACGGCACGTACTTGGAAGAAGTGGGAGACGGGTGTCTCCACTTGGATGACGTGGCCTTGGACACCAGAGACGGGCGTCTCAGCTTGTAAGCCTTTGGAGATGGGCGTCTCATCTTCCCCATGGCGGGCTGGGCCTTAGTAAATGTTCTTGCGACTTCATCTTATCTTTGGCCTTTTTGCTATTTTTGCACCTCCTTTATGTTCTTTTCTTCCAAAGTCTTCAATTAAACACTTATCTGCAAAATAAACAAATACCAGCGTAATACCAATATAAAATAAATCAATTAAAATAAAATAAGGAAATAATTGATATAAATCGAGTCAAATAAATGATACATTTTCGTGTTATCAGAAATCATTGCATATGTCGATGTTGATGATTTAAGAATTGGAAATTGTTGGAACAATTTAGAGATTTGAGTTTAGTTTGGGAAGTGACGTCTTCGTGTGTTAAGTTTGGTATGTTGAAGCTTAAGTGTGACATTCTTGATGAGATTAGAGAAGGTCAGAAATTGGATTTGAAATTGGTTGACAAGATGACATTGATTAATCAAGGCAAAGCAGGTGACTTTCGGATTGATGAGAATGGTATCATGAGATGTCGTGATCGAGTTTTTATTCCTGATGTTTCAAATTTGAACAAGAGAATTTTGGATGAAGGGCATCGTAATGGTTTGATTATTCATCCTGGTGCTACTAAAATGTATCAAGATTTGAGGAAAATGTTTTTGGCAAGGTATGAAGAAGGATATAGCGGAATTTGTGAATTCGGGTTTGAATTGTCAGAAACCGTCTGGTTTATTACAATCGTTATCTATTCCCGAGTGGAAGTGGGATAGTATTTCTATGAATTTTGTTTCGGGTTCGCCAAGAACATCGAGTAATTGTGAGGCGATTTGGGTCATTGTGGACAGGTTGATGACATGTGCTCATTTTATTTCGATGAGGATGGGTTATTCGATGGAGGGACTTGCTAAGTTGTACATCGAGAGGATTGAATGTTTGCATGGTATTCCGTCGAACATTGTTTCCGATAGAGATCCGAGGTTCACTTAGAGATTTTGGGAATGTCTGCAAAGTGTCTTGGGTACGAAGTTGCATTTGAGTTCGGCGTATCATCCGCAAACTGATGGTCAGACGGAAAGGACTATTCAGTCGCTTGAAGATCTCTTGAGGTCTCGTGTTTTGGAACAAGGAGGAAATTGGGATAGTTTCTGTTAGAACAAGATTTGTTCTGATCAATATTTTTAGTTTTGATGATAACAATGTATATGAATTTTGTATGAGATAATGTGGTACTCTATTACTATGCAATTTCCATTTTAGGAATTATATAAAGAGTATGCACAAAATCAGCGCAAGAAGCACTGACTCAGAAGGTTCAGCATGCAACATAAAAATATGGTCTGGCAAGACATCAGAAGATGGTCAAGCAGAACCAGAACATGGTCTATGGAAGCATCAGAAGGACTTGAGATCAGAAGCAGAAGCACTGAAGTTCTCATGGTATCACGCTAAGAAGCACTTCAAGGTCAGAAGACAAGAAGATGCTCTACACCAAGCTGTTTGACTCTGATGATATTCAAATGTTGTTTACACAAACATCAGATCAGAAGCAAGTACAAGATGGCAGGCTACGCTGACTGACAAAAGGAACGTTAGTAGCTATTAAAGGCAACGTCAGTAGACACAGCGAAAGCAAGGCTCGAGGTAGTTGACAAAAGAGTGAAACATTAAATGCAATGCTGTACGGAATACGCAAAGCATTAAATGCTCCCAATGGTCATCTTCTCAAACGCCTATATATTGAAGTTCTGATGAGAAGCTGAATACAACACTTTATGCAAAAACGCTGAAACGCTGTTCAAATCAAAAGCTCTCAAACTTCATCAAACTCACTACATTGCTGTTGTAATATCTTAGTGAGATTAAGCTTAAACTTAAGAGAAAATCACAGTTGTGATAACAGCTTTTTAAGAAGCATTGTAACTCTTAAACGAATTTGTTTACATTAATTTGTAAGAACTAGAGTGATCAGGTTGTTGATCAGAATACTCTAGAAAGTCTTAGAGGGTATCTAAGCAGTTTGTTCCTAGAGTGATCAGGTTGTGATCAGTATACTCTAGAAGACTTAGAAGTTGTCTAAGTGGAAAACCATTGTAATCTTGTGTGATTAGTGGATTAAATCCTCAGATGAGGTAAATCACTCCAAGGGGGTGGACTGGAGTAGTTTAGTTAACAACGAACCAGGATAAAAATCATTGTGCAAATAGTTTTTATCTTAAAAGTTTTAAAGCTACACTTATTCAAACCCCCCTTTCTAAGTGTTTTTCTATCCTTCAGTTTCTTGCCTTTGATTGAGTTTACTTACAACAACAGTTTCCATTCTAGTATTGAAATGACACCTTTTGAGGCTCTTTATGGTAGAAAGTGTAGAACTCCTTTGTGTTAGTACGAATCGGGAGAGAGTGCTGTGATTGGACCCGAATTGATTCAAGAGACTACGGATAAGATTAAGGTGATTTAAGAGAAGATGAAGGTTTCTCAGAGTCATCAAAAGAGTTACCATGATAAGAGGAGGAAGGCACTTGAGTTTGATGTTGACGACCATGTGTTTTTGAGGGTTACTCCTATGACTGGTGTTGGTAGAGCTTTGACGTCGCGTAAGTTGACGCCGCGTTTCATTGATCCTTATCAGATTTCGGAAAGGATAGGTGAAGTGGCATACCAGATTGCATTGCCACCGTCTCTTTCTAATCTTCATGACGTGTTCCACGTGTCTCAATTGAGGAGGTACATTGAGGAGGTACATTGCGGATCCATCGCATGTTGTTCAATTAGATGATGTTCAAGTAAGAGACAATTTAACGGTTGAAACATCGCCTATGAGGATCGAGGATCGGAAAGTTAAGAAGCTTCGTGGTAAAGAGATTGCTTTGGTGAAAGTGATATGGGGTGGAGTCGCCGATGACAATATCACTTGGAAACTCGAGGATATGATGAAGGGATCGTATCCGGAGTTGTTTGTTTGAGGTAATTTTCGAGGCCGAAAATCTTTTAAGTGGGGGAGAGTTGTAACACCCGGAAAAATAGTTATTTTCTTAATTTAGTCATTTGTGATGTTTATTGAGATTTTCGCTTTTTGGGACGATTTAGTCGGTATTAGTTCGGGATAGCGGATCGATATTTAATCAAAAATTTTAATATTTTTAGTATTAGAAATATTAATGAGTTAATATTTAGCGTTTTGGGAATTTTCCGAGTAATTAAGATTTGACCGGAAATATGAGACATTGAGTTATTAGAGGATTTTATCGGTATTTATTTTACTATTTCATTTGACTTTATTTGGGGTGTTAATTAATTAATTGATTGTTAGATAGTATAATAATTGATTATATTAATTAACTTGGTGTGTATATTTGTGTCTATTTAATTATTGGTGTTATTTAATTTAGTAACTAAAATAGAAATAATAAATAGTATATATTTTATTGGGCTTAATTATTGATGTTGAGAGTAAATAGGGGGTGTTATATTTAGGCCCATATAGCATATGATACTAAGAGTTAGAATGAGGAAGTGCCACATTTTCTTTCATTTTCCTTTTCACTTTCGAATAGAGAGAGACAGAGAAAGAAAAGAAGAAAAAGGGAAAAGAGAAAGGGGAAGAACAAGAACAAGTTAGGGTTGAAGAAATTGAAGAGGTAAGAGGGAGAATCCTTATTATTATGAGTTAGTATAATTGGGTCAATGGGTAGATTGACATGATTAGGTTTGTTGTTGGTTGAAATCTATAAAAAAATTGATGTTAGAAAAATGTTTTGATATTAGAAATTGATATTAGGGGATGATTTAGATTCACTAATTGGCATATATTGTTCCTGTTTTCGTTTTTCCCCAATTACTACAGTGTGCTTTTTCTATACTATAGCGTGAATCATGCTCTTTTTACTGTAGCGTATATAACATGAACCGGTTGAGTGACATATATTAGTTTCACTAGTAGTACATGTTGTAGCTATCTTTCATGTTCATTTGCGGAACTAGTTTTTTTTTATATTCATTACTACTGTAGTTTGTTTTCTATACTACTAGCACTTAAAGAATATATATATATATATATATATATATATATATATATATATATATATATATATATATATATATATATATATATATATATATATATATATGATGCAAAGGGAAAATAATTATAGTAGAATATAATGAATAGAATAGTGAGATTATGAAAAAGTGGATGTTATAAAATAAAATGAAATGCAAAACAGTCCCGTTTGATCGAAATAGTCGAATTAAGCGGTATAAATTAGTTGTCCGGAATTTAATAAAAATTTACGTGGTAGCTAAGTTTAATTAGTAGATTAACATGGTCGTGTTATTTTGTTGAAAATGTGATATTTACTAACCGACCAAAATAGTGTGGATTTAAATATTATTTTATATTAAAATGTTGGTTTTATAATAGAAAATGAAATAGTAAATTGTAACTAATGTAGTGTAATTATTAATTGGTTGATTTACTTAATAGTTGAATTAATTTCAATAAGTATAATTGATTGGAATATAATAGATATTGAATTGATTATTTGTTGTCGGTAACTTACGGTATTTTGGAAAGTTGACCGTAATTGTATTCTTGGTCAAATACTAATGAATTGATACTTGGTTTTGAAGTGTATTCTTATATTTTGTTGACAATATGAATTAACATGAGATAGTATGTTTTACTAGTGTTAATTGTATTTTGTGAATCCTAATTGAATATTGTTTCTATTATGTGGATTGATATCAATGTGTTGTGAATGTTGTGTACAATTTGATATATAATTCATTGAGTTGAATTATTATGGGTATGCGGTAAGTTAAGATTGATGAGGTAATCTTAATTGCATAATTGGTTGGTAATTGTACATTCATTCATGGCATAGTCGGCTTTATTGTGGAAGCGGTGAAACTGTGGGTTCACATGGTAATAGACGGTGATCCTTGAATGGAAATAGACGTAGAATGCGTTGATTCTTAATTGGAAACATACGTGGTGGCTTTGATCTTGCCCGGATCGGAAGCGTGGCTTGGATTCTAGAAATTGAATCGGAAAGCGGTGAAACGTTGGATTCACATTGCGGTACCACATGCATAGTGTCACATATCTTGCATTGAGTCACATTAGAGTTATGTGATAATTGAGTATGTGAAATTGATGTAGTTGTGATATGTGTATGAGTTGATAATTGAAATGGGTGATGTTTGGATACATACTTGGTTAAATGTGTGAATATGTGACATTTATGGTTATGTGCATAATTGAGAATACAATATTGGAATTGGAATATTATACTCCTTATACTTGTTGTATACTTGATAACATGTGAAATATAGATCGATTATTAATATCTACATGGTTATACATAGTGTGATTGATTACTTGAATTGTTGATTTAACCGTTGTATCTTATTATACTTTCTTCATAATGATTCGTATTCTCACCCTTCTGTTTTAATGTTGCCCTCGTTTGGCGACATGCAGGTTCTGGAGTTTAATAGCTCGTGCGTGATCTAGCCAGAGATTCTTCTGTGTTTGTTGGAGATTAGGTAGTGAGTTGATGCTCTGGTCATGTAACACTGGGTAGACTAGGCGTGTTGAACTCATGTTTCTAATTGGTTATGTATTATGTTATAACTTGTGAATCTGTTTATTTGGCTACTTGTTGTTAAGAGGCTTTAAGCCAAATATTCTGATTATGGTTTATTTTATGTTAAGAGGATTATTGAGATATGATCATGGTATGGAACATGAATCATTTTATGAAATACATGAGTATTTAGTATTTTCCGTTGTGAATGCATATTCAGTGTGAATTGTAATTAAATGTTTAGGTGTTATTTGAAATGACCAGGTGTATTGTATATTGTAGATAAATGCTGTCGGTTTTTAAAAGCTTTTAGTTTTTGAAAACGTCGATGTGACGCCCTTTTGAATTATATGCATGCTTATTCTCTGATTATATGCTTATTTATTTTGGGGTATAAAAGGGGTGTTACATTAGTGGTATCAGAGCATGGTCGACCAGTTGGTCAAAGTCGTTAATGTCCTTATTCCCATTGTATTAGATTTGTGTATCTGACACGATCAATACTGTTTTATCTGTTTTGGTTGTTGGATGTCTTAGGACGATGGTTACAGGAAGGAATGGTGACATTAATGTTGAGGCAGTAACAAGGTGGGTTGGCGCAATTGGACAAGCGCCGCACGAGAGTGTTGCTAATGGAGGAAAGGATGAGTTTCGTGCTTTTGGAGACTTCTGAAGGTACAATCCGCCAATCTTTGAAGGAAAGTATGGACCGGACAAAGCACAGGCATGGCTGAGAGAACTTGAGAAGATCTTTCAAGTCATGAATTGTACTAATGTACAGAAGGTACGGTTTGGTACTCACATGCTGACGAAAGGAGATGATGAATGGTGGAGTAATACTGTGCGGAGATTGATGGGGAAGTTATTGAAGTTACTTGGACTCTTTTCCGTGATGCATTTTTGGAAAACTATTTTCCAAAAGATGTGAGTGGAAAGAAAGAAGTGAGATTTCTGGAGTTGAAACGAGGAAGAGGACAATACCGTGGGAAACCGTTTGATAATAAGAAGAAACAAAAATCTGGTTTTGGCAAGAAGCCAAGTGAAGGAGTAGCTTCTACTCAGATTAAATGCTACAGGTGTGGCAAGCCGGGTCACAAAATTGTCGATTTTGGAGTTGGTTCGGGTAGGATTTGCTACAGTTGTGGTGAGCAAGGACACAATTGTGCCATGTGTGACAAGCCAGAGAAGGAGCAAGTGAAAGGAAAAGTGTTTGTGTTGTCTGGTGCTGAGGCCACTGCTAAGGATAGGCTAATCCGAGGTACGTGTTTTATTAATGGTACACCTTGATCGCTATTATTGATAATGGTGCAACACATCCTTTCATTTATTTAGATTGCACTATGAGATTGGATCTTATTTTATCTGTTATGCGTAGAAGTATGGCTATTGATACACCTGCTATGGGTTCTGTTTCTACTTCTTTTACGCGTTTGAATTTTCCGTTGAGCATCCTTTGTAGAGATTTTGGAATTGATTTAGTTTGTTTTCCGTTAGACCAATTTGATGAGAATCTTGGTATGAACTATTTGAAGTTAAAGCAAGTAATTGTAACCTTAAGAGAGATTTTAGGTCTTGGTGCTTTAGGTGATTTCGAGTACAAGTTCTGAAGGAACACTATTGTAGTTTAGTAACAGAGGTTTATGTTCCATCATGGTTGTCGGCTACTATTAACAAATTGAGGAACTGATCGCCCTTAATCTATTGTTGATAGGAGCCGAAATCGTATTGGAAGGGATAAACTTGTCTTACTAACTTAGCAGTGTGTAAAACGGCTAGGGAGAAGTTGAAGAGTCAACTTCAGGGGTTGTTCAAGAAGAGGATTCTATGAGGACTGTGTTATCGATGTTGAAAGAGAAGAAGTTATATGCGAAGCTTTCTCGAGAATGAATCCTCGATTGAACTTTTAGCAAACCTCGTTTTCCATGGCCACATATCAAGCCATCTCACATATCCCTCACCTTTTCTTTTCTTTCTTCTGTGGGGTGGTTCATTCTTTTGAAATCATGGTGGCGGTTCTGGATCTATCCTAAGTATCAATTTTTCGAGTTTGGGATTAGTGGTATTATCCACCACCTCAAAGGTTAACCTTACCCTCTTAACAGTAATGATATCCCTAGTTTCATGGTCCTCTAACTTTCTCTTTTTATGTAAGACTTCAAACAAAGGTGCATTGGTGTGGATAATTTCCAATACCTCCACATACGTTTTGGATTGGGATTCTACCTTAGCTTCCATAAAACTTTGCGGGAATGGAATCGGTGGGGTATAAGGAAGAGGAATAACAATAGGTGGTTCCTTCTCTACCTTTTCTACAACCTCCCTTTCAGACGGTGTTGGTGGATTTTTCTCAATCTCCGCTCTTTTCTCACTAGAACTCTCTTCAACTACATTATCACTTTCTTCAATCTCATTATCACTTTCCTCAATCTCATTATCACTCTCCTCAGGAATTTCAATTTGTTTTTCACTAATGGTTGTTTCAACATCCACATGCTCCTCAAGGAAAGTTCCTAGAGGGTTTTGTTCAAGTTGGGAGATTTGAGTCTCTAATGCCATGTTGTGAGTCGCGAGGGACTCAACCATAGTGGACAGTTGCCTAAGGGTTTCATTGTTTTGAAGACTTTGTTTGATAAACTCTTGGTTTTGGACGGTTTGTGTCTCTACGAAGTGCTCCATCATGGCTTCTAATCTAGAGTGAGTTAGCGTCTCGTCGGGATCCTCCATTGATGTTTCGAAGTTAAAATTATGGGATTCTTGAGGTTCTTCAAAGGGAGTTAGCGTTGCGTTTCGTGTTTCCTCAAAGTGCTTCGTCATCATAGATTCTAGTCTAGAGAGAGTTTGTGCTTCAATGAATTCCTCCATTAGGATTTCGAGGTTGGATTTATGATAATCTTGCGACTCCTCAAAATGTAGGGCGTGGTGATCGTAGAGGAAATTTGGTTGATGATAAGTTGGCGTTGCATTGAAATCCTCTATTAATGCTTTGAGGTTAGAATTATAGGATTCTTGTGGTTCCTCGAAATATTGGTTGTGGTTATCGTAGAGGAAATTCGGTTGAGGATAAGTTTGGTTGGAATTATAAAATTCTTGTGGTTCCTCAAAATGTTGGGATTGGGAGTTGCAGAGGTAATTTGGGTGAGAATGAATTTGTGACGCATTGAAATCTTCCAATAGTATCTCGAGGTCGGATTTATGGGATTCTTGGTATCCCTCGAAATAATGTTGTTGGGAGTTGTAGAAAAAGTTTGGGTGATACATAGTAGTAAAAGAAAAGAAAAAAAAATAATGCCTTAGTCTTTACGGTGTAACAGCGAGTTACGATATCGACTTGAATAGTCCCCGACAACGGCGCCAAAAACTTGATCGCGACTTTACGTGTCTATTAGTCGAGATAACTGCAAGTGCACAGTCATGTCGTGTAGTTTTAAAAGATATCGAATCCACAGGGACTATAAATCGATCTAGCGTTATCTAAAGTTACTATGTAAAGCTAAGGCTAATAATATTTGGGTTGTTTCTAAAGAAATGAAAATAAACTCCTAATTATTAGAATATAATAATAAGCGGATATCAGTATGTAGTTCGTCTAACTTAGGTGATCCGAAGTTCCATTGGCCAGATTCTAATTAAATCAAAAATCTTTACTAACTATGTTATTTAAAAGTCCTCCTCTTAAACTCTCGCTCTATTGATTCAGACTACGATCCTAACTCATAATGTACGCTCTCGCCATCCCACCAGATTTATAAACGCTTTTTGAAAACATCATAATTAATAAAATGCTCGCTTCATGAAGACGTTACCTACTTAAATCTCCTAGTCTCAAACTCTCGCTCTATTGACTCGGATCATGCTAGTATTCCCTAACGTACGCTCTCGCCATCCCGCGTCGGGTTTAAAAGCACTTTTTGAAAGTAATCAAATATAATCATTCTAACTCTTACTACTAGCACTTACAGAATATATATATATATATATATATATATATATATATATATATATATATATATATATATATATATATATATATATATGATGCAAAGGGAAAATAATTATAGTAGAATATAATGAAACAGTAGGATAGTGAGATTATGAAACAGTGGCTGTAAGCAGTCTCGTTTGATCGAAATAGCCGAATTAAGCGGTATAAATTAGTTGTCCGGAATTTAATGAAAATTTACGTGGTAGCTAAGTTTAATTAGTAGATTAACATGGTCGTGTTATTTTGTTGAAAATGTGATATTTATGAACCGACCGAAATAGTGTGGATTTAAATATTATTTTATATTAAAATGTTGATTTTGTAATAGAAAATGAAATAGTAAATTATAACTAATGTAGTGTAATTATTAATTGGTTGATTTACTTAATAGTTGAATTAATTTCAATAAGTATAATTGATTGGAATATAATAGATATTGAATTGATTATTTGTTGTCGGTAACTTACAGTATTTTGGAAATTTGACCGTAATTGTATTATTGGTCAAATACTAATGAATTGATGCTTGGTTTGGAAGTGCATTCTTATATTTTGTTGACAATATGAATTAACATGAGATAGTATGATTTACTAGTGTTAATTGTATTTTGTGAATCATAAATGAATATTGTTTCTATTATGTGGATTGATATCAATGTGTTGTGAATGTTGTGTACAATTTGATATATAATTCATAGAGTTGAATTATTATGGGTATGCGGTAAGTTAAGATTGATGAGGTAATCTTAATTGCATAGTTGGTTGGTAATTGTACATTCATTCATGGCATAGTCAGCTTTATTGTGGAAGCTGTGAAACTGTAGGTTCACATGGTAATAGACGGTGATCCTTGAATGGAAATAGACGTAGAATACGTTGATCCTTAATTGGAAACATACGTGGTGGCTTTGATCTTGTCCGGATCGAAAGCGTGGCTTGGATTCTAGATATTGAATCGGAAAGCGGTGAAACGTTGGATTCATATTGCGGTACCACATGCATAGTGTCACATATCTTGCAATGAGTCACATAAGAGTTATGTGATAATTGAGTATGTGAAATTGATGTAGTTGTGATATGTGTATGAGTTAATAAATGAAATGGGTGATGTTTGGATACATACTTGGTTAAATGTGTGAATATGTGACATTTATAGTTATGTGCATAATTGAGAATACAATATTGGAATTGGAATATTATACTCCTTATACTTGTTGTATACTTGAAAACTTGTGAAATATAGATCGATTATTAATATCTACATGGTTATACATAGTGTGATTGATTACTTGAATTGTTGATTTAACCGTTGTATCTTATTATACTTTCTTCATAATGATTCGTATTCTCACCCTTCTGTTTTAATGTTGCCCTCGTTTGGCGACATGCAGGTTCTGGAGTTTAGTAGCTCGTGCGTGATCTAGCCGGAGATTCTTCCGTGTTTGTTGGAGATTAGGTAGTGAGTCGATGCTATGGTCATGTAACACTGGGTAGACTAGGCGTGTTGAACTCATGTTTCTAATTGGTTATGTATTATGTTATAACTTGTGAATCTGTTTATTTGGCTACTTGTTGTTAAGAGGCTTTAAGCCAAATATTCTAATTATGGTTTATTTTATGTTAAGAGGATTATTGAGATATGATCATGGTATGGGACATGAATCATTTTATGAAATACATGAGTATTTAGTATTTTCCGTTGTGAATGCATATTCAGTGTAAATCGTAATTAAATGTTTAGGTGTTATTTGAAATGACCAGGTGTATTGTATATTGTAGATAAATGCTGTCGGTTTTTAAAAGCTTTTAGTTTTTGAAATCGTCGATGTGACGCCCTTTTGAATTATATGCATGCTTATTCTCTGATTATATGCTTATTTATTTTGGGGTATAAAATGGGTGTTACAGCTGCTAGTTCGACCATCATTGTTCATTATCTTCCGAAGTGCGTCATGCGTCAGTTCGGCTACCAGCAGACGATACCTCGCCAACCTTTTGACTCCGCTCATATCGCCATGACCCGTCGGCGGCAAGATGAGGTCTTTGCAAACTGGGAGCACCATATGGTTCCTGCTGAGGCTCGGACGACCACATCAGAGAGGGACTGGAGCTGCGTCGATGGGTATATCACATTGTACTATAGCGTGTCACACCCATACATGGTTCCCGCCGCACCAAGATCACCGCTCAGACCAGCCCACAAGTATATTTTGTAGACTCATCAGTCTCAGATGGACCACACTGACGATGTTCTTCCTCGGTGTCGTGAGATAGCTCACATGGCGCGGGCATGCATTGGCGATGGTTTATTCCTTTAGGGGTCTGCTGGCATGCGTCTAGTAAAGGGTATCATTAGAGTGGTAGAGGAGGCATTTTTGTACCCTAGAAACTGTGCCAGGACAGGTGGGGCACTCAACGGTGGAGACAGAGTAGCCAGCAGACAGCGCAGTGGACGCAGAGGCGGAGGCAAGGCTAGAGGCAGCGGAGAGGCGCAAGATGATGTCCACACAGTAGTGATGCCTGTGATTTATTTAATATATATTTTTTAATTTCATTTATGTTCGAGGTTTTGATATATGTATTCGACATTATTGACTGACGATTTATACGATTTATTTTTTGGTGTAATATTTACTATTGCCTTTAAATTGTATTACTTTAACTTACTGTAAATGGATTTTTCATTATTGTTATAAAAATGGAGTTTCTGAGTGAAATGTATGTCATTTGAAAATATAGCAGACTGTTCCGTAGGTGCATCTACGGAACACTTTGTTTTAACACGTTCCGTAGATGCACCTATGGAAAAAAATAAATTTTTTGAAAAAAAAGTGTTTTCAAATGTGCATCTACGGAAACAGAGAACATAATTGAAATTTCGCCAGGTGACTAAGAGATTCAAGGGATGGATTGAGATTTTCTCTTATTTTATATTCATAAAAGGTTTTATATTCATTAAAGAAAATAAAAAAGAGAATATCTTATCTCACCCCATAGGTTTCTCACACTATGTGCGTTGCCAAATTTGTCCTTTCTACTTCTGGATGTGTATCTATGGAAGCACATTTTACTTATTTTACGTTAATTTGTTCCGTAGATACATCTACAGAACATTTTTTTAACTGAATTATTTAGGAGTTTTCCCAAATGTTTCCCAATTTAAAATACTTCCGTAGATGCATCTCCGGAAAAACCCAAATTTTGAGAAAAAAATATGCTTTCGGAGGTGTATCTACGGAAACATGGGGCATAAATGTAATTGCGCCGGATGCCAAAGAGTATTATAGGGTGGATTGAGATATTCTCTAAAAAAAATATCTGGGATGCATCCACATTGACATGGCATTTTTTTGTTTTCTTTATAAATATGTTTAATTATAGTGGTCCTTCTATTTTATCTGATTCATGAAATTGGTTCCTCTATTTTAAATTTAAATAGTTTCGGCCCATATTTTAAATTTAAACAATTTTAGTCTCTATTTTAAATTTTAAATAGTTTTGGCCCTTTATTCATACTTTTCACTTAAAATTAACAATGTTTTCACTTTTTTAATAACAAGTTCTTCTGAAACATGACATATCATCGTATATAAACATATTGTTGTACTTTATACATAAAAATATAAGTTAAAAAAAAACTCATCGATATATATATATATATATATATATATATATATATATATATATATATATATATATATATATATATATATATATATATATATCACATAAATTAATTATTTTAAGATTCAAAGTTTTAAAAATAACTTTTTTAGAGATAGAAGTTTCTTAACTTTTAAATTAAATATTTATTCGTGGGGTGGGTGTATTTATTAGTTGATGGAGTTTTATTAGTTTTTTTTACATAAATTATTTTTTTTTCAAATAGTTTAGTGGCTGAAATTTCACTATTTAAATGTGAATAAATGGAATGTCGCAAATTTGAACGTGTCCTCTTGCATTTAATATTCTTATACAACTACAAACTGAGTTGGCTTAACGAAAACTGACAAAATTTCTTTTATTAGTCTAATTTTCAACTTATTTGTATTCTTTTATGATTATAAATATAAATTTTTTATACTTTTTTATAATTATTAATGTAAATAAATTGTTGAAAAATCAATAGATTTTAAAAATATATATATTTATTAATTTTTTTTCCAATAAGACATTTTTTTATTTAATATTACTTAGCTAAAAATCAAGATTATACAACAGTCAAACAGATAATAAATTGCACCGCTATCCTTTTTAGATGGCAAAATTAATCCTAAAAGTTATGAAATTAAATATTTAATAATAAAAAAATTAAATTTAACTAAATAACTAATAATTACAAATTTATTTAATTAATTATTAAATAAAAATAAAATTAATAATTTACGAATAAAAAGTTATATTAATATTTACAGTGTCTCACCATTTGTTTTGGTGTGGTTATGTTGTCTTATTATTTAGTTTGACACGTTTAATACCTTATATGTCCCTGTATAAATATGAGAAGTTATCAAATACTCTCTTTGTAATAATTTATAGGCTTAAATGCACCTTTGGTCCCTGTAAGTTAGCGAGTTTTTGATTTTCGTCCCTGTAAGTTTTTTTCTAGGTCTAAGTCCCTATATTTCACTTTTGCGTTTGTTTTAGTCCCTAAAATCAAAATCCGCAGGAAAATTCACAGGAAAACCTGCAGATTTTCCTGCGGATTTTAGCTTTAGTGACTAAACCGTAAGCAAAAAGTAAGATATAGGGACTCATACCAACAAAAAAAACTTACAAGGACGAAAATCTAAAACTCGCTAAATTACAGGGACCAAAGGTGCATTTAAGCCTAATTTATAAGAAAAAAACACATTTTTCTTGTTACAAATTATAAGTAATAAATATCAAATTTATTTTATTTAAGTATTTTATTTTAAAAAAATCATCTTTTTCAAGATAAAATTAAATATAAATTATATTTAATTTGCTTTCTCCTTATTTTTTCCATAAACAACAACTAATTAAAATTGTTTTTACTCATTTCCATAAAACATATTCCAAAAAAGACACAAGTTTAAATTTTCTTAATAAGTGAAATATTTTTTTGCATATAAATAGTTACGGAGAAAGTAGGTCGGTTTAGTGGACCTACACATATAAATGGACTGACATGAACCAATATGATTGTTTAATTGGTTATTAATAATGAGACCAACTTAGTTATTAAGATGCAACTTGATGGGTCTGTCTTACCCTTATTTCAATATAAGACTTTTATTTATAAAAAAGGTCATGCTAACGAGTTTTTTAGGGGCACTCTTTAAGCATTCCATATAAAGAAAAAAATTCTTTAAATAAATGATTTATTTCAATATCCAATACATTGAATACATGTCATTTCAATAAAACAAACTTTGTTATTCTTTAAAAAAGTCAGTTATTTCGATTTTAAAATATTAAATATAAGTATTGCTTACCTTTTTAAACTCTTAACAAATGCCCCTAGGGCACTCGTTAGCATTTCCCTTATAAAAAAAGATACAGTAGACAATAAAGCAACATATGACGTAAATTATAATACATTAATTGAATCACGTGTAATCTTTCTTATCATAAAATGTTCACTTTATTGTGATTTTAGTATGAGATAAACAATTTTGGAAAGAGAGTATATTTCCTTGGAGTGTGACTTTAGAAGGGGGTGGTATCTGCAAAGACTTTGACGCTCAAGTCAGTGCCTATTAAAAATGAGAGGTATTTAAGTAAAAAATGTGTGTGCGCCTTGATTTGACATTTTAAGTATCTTATATGGAGTTATATGGTTGCAAGTACTGCAACACCCTCTAACCCCACGGTAAATATATTGCATAATCAGAGTAGCTAAAGCATGCATATCCAAGAGGGTGTCACATGTATAAAAATATAAACCAAAGAAACACAAACGCACCTGATTATATTCATAACACATATTAAATTCATGTTCCATATTCACATCACAGCGAAATAATTTAACATTTTCAAAATGATACCAATCATATAGTCTCATAATATAAAGTTATGCATAAAAGCATAGGCATCAAAGACCAAATATCAAATCATCTCAAATTACACCAAAATATAAAGAGAGTATATCAAACATCTCTAAAAACAACATGAACCAAACGTATCCTCGTGTTACATAACCAGAACATGACTCACTAACTAGAAATAACGGTAAATAAAGGAATAACTCCACGACTAAATCCTTGCAAGAAAAGCACCTCTACTCCTCGTACCCGAGAGATGTCGTACAAAACATCATTCCAAAAGAAGTGTGAGAATTCATATCATTATAAAAATATATATAATAATAAGCAATGCATAATAACATACATCCATAGAATTCATCACACTTCATACTTTCAAGTATTCAACACTTTTCACATAATTTGCATGTTTACATATATAAAACATAGCTCATTAATTAAACATAACAAAGTAATCAAATCACAAATATCACCAAATTACCATTCACACCAATATCACATAAACACATCAAAACACATTTCACAACGACACGTGTGACTCCAATGTGACTCAATGCAATGTGCATGTGGTACCAATTGTTATCCTTAGCGGTATCACCGCGTCCATCCCTCAGATAGATAACCACCAAAATAAGCCCGTCCTCTAGACTTCAAACTAATCCTCTATGTTTTGGACAAGTCAATAGTTTCCACAAAACTAACGAACATCGCCTCTTTCCCACCGAATGAATGCATGTGAAAATACCAAAAAAATATATGCAATTAAGACCATCTCCAAATCTTAATTACACAAGCATATATCACATCATTCATCACATATGAATCATCACAAGCAGTTCTTCTACTTTTGTGCATATGCCAGTGATGGCTGAGGCAAGATCTTCGATGCCACCTCATGAGCTGCACGAGGATGATCCGTTGTCGGAGCCTGTCTAATACCCGGGGGGTCCTATAGATACATCCTTGTTGATAGAGTATGCAGATCATTCAGCCAGGAATATCTGGAAGAGGGAGGTAAATTTTCTTTGGTTATTACATATTACTTTTTTTTAATTCAGTTTATGACTTTGCTTAAAGGTAACAGTATTTTTTTTGGAAAATTTCAGGAGAGGGATCCCCAGAGGTTCTACAACCACGACAAAAAGTTTGTCGCTCTCGCGCAGCCTGGCGAGTCGTTGTTCCAGGATGCACTCGCAACTTCTGGGCTGAGGGACCTCTGTCAGGTTGGCTTCCATACAATCCATAATGGGATGCTGATGGCATTTGCAGAGAGGTGGCATCTAGGGACTTCGTCTTTTCATCTTCCTCACGGTGAGATAACCATTACTCTTCACATCATTGCATTCCTCCTGCATCTCCCTATAAGGGTTACCCTCCTTAGTCACGGTAGGCTGACGAAGGAGGAAGTGATGGAGATGCTGATTGAGGAGTTGGGGGTTGATCCTACTGACGCGCTTGAGGAGGTGGAGAGGACTCGCGGGACGCACATGAGATTTCACTCCTTGCAGCGGATATATGATGCGGAGCTTCTTGCGGCACATTAGGCTGTTGGTGACGAGGCAAAGGAGGATATCCACAAAGAGCGGGTGGTGAGATGTTACTTATTATATTTGATAGGCACTCAGCTCTTTGTGGACACGAGCTCGACATACACAGAATTTATTTACTTGACATACTTATCCGATATCGCATGTGTCCATGAGTACAACCGGGGAGCAGCTACATTGGCGTACACCTACCACAGACTCGGAGAGGGATGCATGTGGAAGGCAAGGACTGTGGCTGGAAACTACACCCTCTTAGTGGTAACAATCTTATATCCTTATACATTTTTTCAAAGTTTATTATATATTTCTGATAGTATGTTTGACCACCGTATTTTTTTCCAGAGTTGGATACTACAACACTTCCCTGAAATTATTGGCTGGGGAGAGGTGTCGGGTTACACCGAGGCCATGTCGCGTGCCAGAGCCTACGCCCCCATCAGAGCAAACTAGGTATCGGATCCTTACAAACGATGTCTTGACCGCATGACTGTTGAAAATGTCTACTATGACTGCTACGCTGATCACCGTGAGACGATTTTGTTTGATGAGATCGTACTATATTCTAGATGGTTGGCTGCCAGTTCGACCATCATTGTTCGTTATCTTCCAGAGCGCGTCGTGCGTCAGTTCGACTACCAGCACACGATACCTCGCCAACCTTCTGACTCTGCTCTTATCGCCATGACCCGTCGGCGGCTAGATGAGGTCTTTGCAAACTGGGATCACCATATGGTTCCTGCTGAGGCTCGGGCGACCACATCAGAGAGGGACTGGAGCTGCGTCGATGGGTACATCACCTCATACTATAGAGTGTCACACCTATACATGCTTCCCACCGCACCTAGATCACCGCCCAGACCAGCCCACAAGGAAATTTTGTAGACTTAACACTCACAGATGGACCACACTGACGATGTTCTTCCCTGTTATCGTGAGATAACATACATGGCGCGGGCAGGCATTACCGATGGTTTATTCCTTGAGGGGTCTGATGGCATGCGTCTAGTAAAGGGTATCATTAGGATGGCAGATGATGCATTTTTGTTCCTTAGAAACTGTGTCAGGACAGGTGGGGCACTCAACGGTAGAGGTAGAGTAGCCAGCAGACGATGCGGTGGACATAGAGACGGAGGCGGGGCCAGAGGCAGCGGAGAGGCGCAAGATGATGTTCGACTCACACGATAGTGATGCCTATGATTTGCTTGATATATGTATTTTAATTTCATTTATGTATGAGGTTTTGATATATGTATTCGACATTATTGGCCGACAATTTATACGATTTATTTTTTTGGTGCAATATTTACTATTGCCTTTAAATTGTATTACTTTAACTTACTGTAATTGGGTTTTTCATTGTTTTTATAAAAATTGAGTTTTTGAGTGAAATGTACATCATTTGAAAATATTACAGACTGTTCAATAGGTGCATCTACGGAACACTCTATTTTAACACGTTCCGTAGACACTGTAACAACCCGATTTTATTTCCTGTATTTAATTATTAGATGTTTTATTTATTTAATTATTATTTATGTGGTAATTTATTAATTGGTTTGATATTTATTTAATTAGAGTTTCGTGCTAATTAGATTAATTGGACTATTAGTAATATTATGAAGTAATGTGTTAATGGACCTAATTAATTAGAATGAAGAGTTGGGTGGGTTAAGTCCAACATAACAAAATAGAGTTGGTAAGAGTGTTATGTTAGAAAACCTTAAAATTAGAGAATAGAAAGAAAGAGGGTAGAGAGAAGAGAAGAAAGAAGAGAAGGAAAAGAGGGGAGTAGATTCTTGAAGAGGAAGGACTAGAGATTCAAGGTAAGAGTGTGAATCTAAATCATTATAGGTTTAGTTAATTGGGTAATGGTTGTTGGGTTAGTAAATGCATGATTTAGGATTTGGGGATTTTTCTATTTCATAAGTTGTGTTGTGAAATTTATAGGATAATCCATAAATGATGTGAAACCTAACTTGTATTTATGATTATATGCACGATTCTATAAATGGGTATGAGAATAACATGTGAATTGGTGAATATGTGTTAATTTTGATGAAACCCTAACTTTGTAGATTTGAGCTATTAAACATGTTTTGGTAATGATTGTTGTTAATGGATGTTCAATACTGGTTATATGTGGCTTAAATTGTTGTTTGAGAATGGTTTTGGGTGGTGGAAGTATGGTTTCGCAGGTTTGATATCGCTGTTATTTTTCTGCATAATCGCGCGTCCGCTAAGCGGAGCTGCGAAAACTTTTCGCTTTTGGATTTAGTTATGCGAAGTGCGCTTGACGCCGCCAAGCTAACCTTGCTGTTGAAAACTTTTGAAACTTCCAATTGATGTATCTTTTGATCCGTAACTCCTTTCTAAACGCCGTTTGAACCTCCGTAATGCTAAAATCAATGTCTAACTAATGAATGTGATTGGAATGACTCTTTAGAAACCTTCTTGAATTGTATTTTCTAATTAGTTGATGTTTTGTTTAAGTCGAATGTTTGTGTATGCTTGTATACCGTAAAGAAGTGATTGAGACGTGAGAAATTACTATAAGAGTAATGATGTTGTTGTTGCCATAGAACTTGGGCATTGAGTTGATATTAATAAGATGATGTTGTTGTGTGTTGTGGATGTGTCTTTTTTGGATGTGCATCATTGAGTCGCATCCAATGCATAAGTGTCTATTAGCCTCAAAATGGCAACGACTATTAGCCTCAAAATGGAAACAACTATTAGCCTTAGAATGGAAACGACTATTAGCCTGAAAATGACAACGATTATTAGCCTGAAAATGGCAATGACTATTAGCCTGAAAATGACAACGACTATTAGCCTAAAAATGGTAACGACGATGACCCAAGTGGCAAATGTTTGAGACATGATTTTTACTCCAAATGTTACCACATGCATATGCATAGTATTGAGTTTCATATTGAGTTACAAGTTGGTATCAGAGCAGGTTGGTCTGCCCGGCCAATGTTGTCTAATGTTGTTTATTCCTGTGTACGCTACAAGTGTGTGAAACACTGTCGGTACTTGTTGTTTTTTTTCTGATCATTTGTCGGCAGGAGTTGGTTTGAAGCTAAGTGGGGGAGAAGCTATGCTTCTCGGATATGTTTCAGCTGCAGGACGTTAGTATGCTGCTGTTGGCGACAGTGCGGGTGTTGAGGGAGTTTGTTGTTTCTAGAATCGAAGGTGACTTGTATTTAAGATTTTGGTTGTTAATTAAGTTAGAGTGTCTTGAAGGAGGATGATTAGACGTAGTTGATGGTTATTTCTAGATGATGGAATTTAGAAAGTTGCAATGTTTCAGCGTTGCTGATGGACTGTGAAGTTGTTGTTTGAGCAGTGTTGCATAAAATGTCGATGTTGGATCGGTGATTAAGTGAAGGATTGCTGTATACCTTGCTGTAGGATTATTGATAAGTGATGGAAACAGTGGTAGAGGCTGTTGAAGTTGTTGAAACGTTCTGAATCGCGAGTAAGAGTTGGAAATGCGAAGAGATGAGTATGATTTCTGATCGTACCTGATCAGGAGAATCGTCAAGGCGCAATATCTGGCTTGAAGAGCAAGATGGGGGGGGGGGTACCTGCAAGGTTCTCCGATGCTTAAGTCAGTAGCTATCAGAGAATGAGGTTTAGAGTTAAGAATAGAATACCTGACCCTCTAGTGAAAGAGGGTATTTATAGCCCCCAGCGCTGGGCCAAGGTTCCCTAATTGGGCCAAATCCAACTGGAGGCCCACGTGCTAGGGAACTGCCAGAACGTCCCATGCTAGGGCTGAGTCAGCAGGAGACTCACGTTCCAGATGATCATAGCGTAGGGTTCGGAGGTGGTTGACCGAATCCCTCGCTGCGTGACGCGTGGTCTTCGTGCGTGGATAACTCCTTGACGGTTATCCAGTAAGTGGGCCCAAAGGTTTGGGCCTGCTCGGCCAGAGTCTTCGCGAAGGGCAGCCCTTATCTGTTGTCCAGTAATTGGGCCCAAGGGAATTGGGCCTGCTCGGCTGGTAACAAGTGTTGCACCCCAAAATTTGCCCATCTTAATTTTATTTCTAATTGGCTTATGCATCTCATAATCTCATCTATTAGGTCATTAACACATCATGCATTCATTAAGTATAATGTTGGTTCATTAAATTAGTGGTGGTGGATCAAAGGCATCGACTGGATCAGGGTTTATTTCCCTATGAATGCGTCCGTCAAAGTTTCTATTTAGACCAACTGGATTTGGTATTTCAGTATTCACTTACTAACCAAGGAGATTGTTTTTATGGAACTTGGACATAATTATTTGGTACACTACTTGAATTATAAGTCACAGTATAATATCGAATGAATTCACCTGAACAAAGATGGTAGCCTATGACAAGTCTTGTGAGATTGAGATTCTTATGGTGTTGGTTTGAAAAGGAAAAGATTTACAAGCACCTTTTGGTAATTGAAGCATTAGAAAAAAAGAGGAAGTTGAAATTCGATTAAAAAGGAAAGGAAGAGGTTGGTTCTGTCCGTTATAGTTTTTCAAGCCATATCATCCAATTGCTGCTACTATACATACACAGAAAAGTATTACATAAACAAAAACAAAAAACCCACGCCTATTTCTAAAAGTTACACTTCAACCTCCAGTTTACAAAAGTCCGTTGCTGGTCCCATAATCTGCTTCAACCTTGATGCCGCCTCTCGTGTCGTTTCTTCTTCACGATATTCATCATATTAATACCAACTCCTTGCGTGCCTAAGACCATCCTCCTCTTCCAGCTTTCAAGCATAACCGCGGCCATGCCATCTTGCTGCAGCCATGCCGTACATGCCGTCAACGGTCCCAACCAAAACCTGCAACATTCCAAAAAAGAGAACATACACTCAGCATTCAATTCACGATCCCAAGTTAGACCAACAACCAAAACAGTTCAGCAAGCCAATTGAATCTAAACTAATAACCTCATCTACGCCTAACCGTACACTAAACCTGCAGCCTCTCCAACCAGTTCTATAAACAGAACCTAACTAAGTTAGAAGCACCCGACCAAAACTCACCAACTGATTTCCTAAACAGTTCCAAACATACAAAATTCAGCAAAATCATTTAACCACATAACTTTCCAATCAGTTACAACATAACTATAACTACCATCCATTTCTAAACTCTTTTAACAGAAATGTCCCTAACCATTCATAACTACTAACTTCCCTAACTACCTCTTAAACAATCCCTAAACCGTTTTGTAACTACCCTAACTAACTCATATAACTTCCTAACAACCTAGAACTACTCTAACAGAATCCCAAAGTCAGTTATTGATCCCTAACAAACTCATAACAGAAAGTTTCAAAAGAGAAAGGGAGAAAGAATTACCTATATATATTCATCAGCTTCTGAACTCTCGACTCCTCCACAATTTTCCACTTTTCCATTCATAATCTCTCAACTCATTCTTCTCCCACCAATCTCTCTGAACCTTCACTCTTCATCTCTTTCACATATCATCTTCAATCCTTTCCCAATTCTTCACATAACCACCATTCTTCAAAGCTCATTCTCCACCATCCTTTCATCCTCGCTTCAACTCACCTCCATCGATTCAACAGAGTATCATCTTAATGCTACTTCACCACCTTCAATCTCCATTGATAACCTGCAGAAAAATCACAATCAGCAAAACAGAAAATCCATCACACAATATCCGGATTCATCCAATCTCAAGAACTCACCACAATTCTGCAGAACTCGCCATCATCTCCCTCAATTCAATCTACCATAATCTTCAACTAACAACTATCATTCAACAACTTCGTTCATCATCTTGATTCTTCAATTGTGGCTCAATCTTCATCAAGCGATATCATCATCTTCGCTTTATCTTCAACCACAGCGACATTATCTTCACCTCGGCTTCTTATCGAGTCCTCGACATCATCAATCACCTTCATGCTTCGTCGACTCCGCAAATAACAAGACCGCAACGTGTTCAAAGAAGAAGAAAGATCGAAGAAAGTGAAATCGGAGAGGGAAGCAAGAAGAGATCGAAAGCGAGAGGGAGAAACTGAGGCGAAGAAGCGATGCCGGAGATAGGTGGACCGCGCCGTCGATTGCCTCGCCGCACCGTCACCGAGTGAGAATAGCGAGAGAACTCCAATAGTCGCAAGGTTTCGTTACCTAATCCCTATTCCTATTTCATTATTTCCTTTTATTAACATTGGAAAATTCTGATAATTAATTGATATTAATTATAATTAACATGAAAACCTTGCATTAATTAGGAAGAGATTAAGAATCTGGTCACGTTAATTTGGTCTAATGCCCTGATTAATTGAAATTGACAAATTATGATAGAAACATCTGGATCAAAACAATTCTCCATGGGCCAATGACTGCTAACCTCACCCCCTTTTGACCCACGTTATCATTGTTTGCTGAAGAAAATCTGTAACAAAAATAGTTTCTCTGGGCCAACACCAATGGGCCCTGCGCCCAGTTACTCTTCACCACCACTAATTTCCATATGCACCCTCCTGTTTACTTTTGTTTTCAATTAACAAATTTAGTGTTTTTACTTAGATTCTTTTATGTTTCTTTTAGGTAATAAATACTAATTTTTCCGCTAATTTTTAGACCCCAATACCAATTTTCGACACAAAAAATGTACATAAAAAATATTAGTTAGGCTAATTCTTCTTTTTGGCTTAGTTAGCATTCTTTTTCTTCATAAAAAATCATAGAAAATAGATAGTCCTTTAATCCATTTCGTGCCATATTTTGACTTGTTTCGTTTCACGTTTTTGTACTAATTTTGTATTATATTGTGAATCATTTTGTACTATTTTCAAGTCATGCTTTTAGTCATTTTTGTACCAATATTGTATCATGCTTATTTGTATTTTTTGCTTGTGACTTCACTTGTATGTTTCCTTTAAGATTTAGGACCTATAATCATAACATTAGGCTAGTTGTTCACTTTAGGCTAGTTTTCCTTCTTTTCCTTTTCAACTTTTAAAACATTAATAAAGGACGACGCGAATCATGCTAATGCCCTTTTTTAGTGTGAAAGAAATGATTGGGGCGTAGGCCCCGATGTATGTTCTTTCCCACTTAGCGGAAGAGAAATGATTGTGGCGTAGGCCTCGGTGTATTTCTTAACCGTTATTTAGAGAAACGATTGTGGCGTAGGCCTCGATGTGCATTCTCTAAATATTCAAAAATTGTATTTCATATAGAGAAACGATTGTGGCGTAGGCCTCGATGTGCATTCTCTAAATATTCAAAAACTCTCTTTTATGGCATGATTCAAGTCACAAATTAATTTCCCTTAAAAGACACCTAACCAAAAATATTTCAAAATATCTAATAAAGGCTCAGAGCTAATCAAAGTGAGGAAGTGATGCGATGCCTTGTAGTAGGTTTTCGTCCATCATGGAATTACACCTAAAAGACACAAACCAATTTTCTCTCTTCTCTCTCTTGCCTCCGAGGCATTCTTTCTCTTGCCTTCAGGGCATTCTTTCTCCTAATCGGACACGTTACTTCCGCTCCATTCCCAGCTTAAGACTCCAGAGGTCGAGCAGCGGAGTGTGAATGTAACTGTTCAACTAAAAAACACAAAAACAAACAAAAACTAAAGAGCCGAACTACGGCGCTCTGATTCCTGAAAAGGATACGTAGGCATTAGGTCGCGGGGCCTAAGCGAGCACAATTATTTATAAACCTTATTTTCCCCGTGTTTCTTTTTCTTTCATTTGCATGCATTCCCTTAGTAATTAAACTTTAGATTTATACACCCTTAGAATAGAACAAACATAGGTGGATACCATCGAGTACGATGGGCGTGAGGGGTGCTAGTACCTTCCCCTCGCGTAACCGACTTCCGTACCCTATCTCTGGTCGAAAGACCTTCTCTTATCCTTATTCCAGGTTTTCTGATATTCCTTTCCCTCTTTGGGATAAATATATTGGTGGCGACTCTGTTCATTTTCGCGAGCGTGCGACAGCTGGCGACTCTGCTGGGGACGTTAGACCTATTGCGGGTCCGTATTTAGCGAGTCGATCCTAGCCTTTGTTTGTTTGTCTGTTTTTTGGGTGTGCTTATATAGTGCTTATACTTCGCTTCATTTATTTTATGCTTGCATATCATGACTATTTATTGCTCGCATATCATGTTTATTTTCTCGCATTCTGGACTATATTATGGGTCCCCGTGGGGGCCACATATTTTATCTGTTTGCAGGATTGGGTGGGTTGTTTCTATGAGGTAAAAGGCCCAATACCCAGGCCAGAGTTGACACATAGGATACCTAGGATAGAGTGGATAGTCATGACGCCGATGAGATGTCAGGTCTTGTCTAGTGCGATCATGAGACCCACGCCCAGTCGAGGTTCAAATGGGGTATCATCGTTGGCATGTAGATGCAACAATGGTGGTATCTCAGGAGAACTGATAACGCTGGTTGCCATATTGACCTACCCTGACCTAGACTACACCCGTGAGTGGGGAGGGAATCATATTCTTAACAGGTACAGGTACATGTTCTGTTGGTGACTATTGGTCCTCCTGGTACTCAAAAGAACGTCGAACCTTTGATCCTGGAACATTTGACTTATACAGAAGCTATACATCAGTTATCTATCAGAATCAACGTCGAACCTCTGAATCTAGAGGATTCGACCACATTTGACTTATACAGAAGTTCTACATCAGTTATATATCAGAATCAACGTCGAACCTCTGAATCTGGAGGATTCGACCATCTTTGACTTATGCACAAGCTATTTATCCAGAAAGCAACGTCGAACCTCTGAATCTAGAGGATTCGACCATATCTTATTGACCATGAGAAGTTGTTATCCAAGAGGTCTTGATCCTTGATCCTGATTCCTACTACATTTGCATCATCATTAACACTTTGCATTCATGCATATGCATCCATGGTTACCAAGACTCTTACCACACTTCCTCTCCATCAGATCAGACAAGACAATTCCTCCACACCGATATCTGACAAGAGCTCACCGACAAAGAATCATGGGGAATTACAAAAAAAAATCAAGCTACTATCTAAGGACCCCACGCCTCCTCATGAGGGTACCTTCCACCAATGGACCATGAAGACTTCATGTTTGTCAGAGAACATTTCATTTGCATTAGAATAAGGCCAAGCTTGCCATTGTATAGATTTCTTTAGTATTTTCAATTGTATTACTTTTGTTGTTATCAAGTACTTCTCATTGTAAGAAATTCATTCTGTTTGAATAAATAAAAATAATGCAATATACATGTTTTTCTCAAATCATTTCATCTTTGTCATTATGTTCATTGATACTTTACTCATTTGTCTTAAGCAACTAAAAAAGGAGAATGATGAAAAATCAAAAACACATGAATCACTAATTTTATGCTTTTGGAACAAGACCCTGCTGACGATGTACAGGCATTGTTTCAATTCCTAAACACCGGAGTTATAAGGGAGTGAAACCCTCGTCAACCCCTTTGAGCCTAAGGAGTAGTAGTTTCTTTTCAAAAAGTACAAAACCCTCAATATTAACCAGGGGCAGGGTAGTCTTCAGTTAGTGTGACTGAGCGCTCAACTTTCAGGTATTCCATCAGAGGATCAATCATATTCCATCTCTCATAACAAAAGAAGAAGAGCACTATCCACAATGGATGTCTCTCATTCACTAAGAAGAAGGCAGTCACAACCTTTTCATCAAGACAATCACAAAAATCATACAACTTGTTCCTGAACGAGACAAAAAAAGAATGAAAAGAAAGTTATGAATCATGAAAAAAAAGGAAAAAAAAAAGAGCCCGCTAAGTCAAAAAAAAAAAGAGAAAGAAGGAAAAGCTTTGAAGCAATTGACTTAGGCAAAAATTAGGGCATATCCCGCTGGACAACGAACACCAAAATCAAAAGAAACTTTCTGTCCAGGCAAAAGTTAGGGAAAGCAAAAGAAAATAACAAGAACAAAAATCCTCCAAGGGACAAGTTGTTATAATCATCAATGAAAGCACTGAAGGGTGACTGCCACCTCCATCAAAGCCATAAAAGATCCTCATCCATCATAATCCTTCCTGAAAGGCGAATGCTCGGGTCGAACTAGCTGAACGTAGGACTGGAGAACATCACGAAGAAGGGGTGGGTTAAGTAGAACTTGAGCCTTTATCCTTTGTTTCTTAAACCGTGAACCCGGCCACGTTACAACCCTCGAAAGTCCTAATTGAAGTAGGGTTCGTTCCGAAAGCGTACAAACTGTAAAATCATGTCAAAACTGACTCCTATTGTTGTTGTGTCATTTGTGTTAGTATCAGTACAACATTTTGACAAATAAAACCTTTCTTTGAGATTAACATGTGCATTGCATTCTCATTATCTTTTTCAAAACAGAATTGTCTCTAACTTGAAGGTAAGTACTTGATACCAAGGAAAGTTCAACATTGAAATTCCATCGAGTAGTCTTGCATTGGCAAAAGTTGGTCATCCACTGAGCAAATACCTGAAGCATCCATTTGGTGGAATAGTTCCTTTCAATTTGGGGCATTCATTCCATGATCAATACTGGGGCAGACCATTTCAAATCTCCATGATTCAAGCATTATCAAAGTCCTATCTCAAGAGATCATACAAGTTGGGGCAGACTAGTAACAATTCATTTCTTCATCTTCAAGCAAGTGTCAGATATTGAGACAGGTGTCGAAGAGTCAAGCCAAACACCTCACCTTCACAAATTCTATCCTTCAAGCAATAACCTTCTTGCAAGGAGCCCTCCATTCACTCCTAGTATCATGGAAACAATCATTCCATTCATAATCATACATACATCATGCATATCATTGCATTTACGTTATCATTTCTCCCGCATGATCCAATCATCAATAAAGCAGGGGCATCCACCCTATCTTGAATCAAGCAGAGTTCAGAACTCCACCTAATCTATACCATACAAAGCAGAAACCCCAATCAATCAATACACTGCATATAGAATCCATAGCATTGCATCTCCAAAAGTGCATCAAATAAATCAAACATTTGCATATGAAGCATAAGCCAAGTTACTCGTCAGATGAGGTCCCTACAAGCAATCAATTGATATTCCACTGGATCACTCAAAGTTACCATTGTGGTGTCATCTCCCCAAGTCAATCATGTTCATCTTTCTTCAACCCAGAGTTGATGTTCTCGATTTCAACCCAGAGTTGGTTCTCCTTTCATCTTTTAACCCCGAGTTAATTATTCTTTCCCTCTCACCCAGAGTTGACGGATATTTCTTTTCTTCTTTCCCTCTCACCCAGAGTTGATGGTTATTCTTTTATCCTTTTCTCTCTCAACCCAGAGTTGATGGTTATCCCTTATTCGATCCAGAATTGATTTCTCTTTCCCACTCAACCCAGAGTTGACGGTTACCTTCTTCAACCCAGAGTTGATGTTTATCTCTTTCCCACTCACCCAGAGTTGACGGTCACCTTTTATTCAACCCAGAGTTGATGTTTGTCTTTTATTCAACCCAGAGTTGATGCCTATCTTTTTCCCACTCACCCAGAGTTGACGGTCACCTTTTATTCAACCCAGAGTTGATGTTTGTCTTTTATTCAACCCAGAGTTGATGCCTATCTTTTTCCCACTCACCCAGAGTTGACAGTTATCTTTTATTCAACCCAGAGTTGACCCCTTATCCTTTTTCCCACTCAACCCAGGGTTGATGGTTGTCTTGTCTCTTTTCCCTTTCGACCCAGAGTTGATAGTTATCTTTTACCTCTTCTACTCAACCCAGAGTTGACGGTCTTCTTTCCTGATTTTTTTCTCAACCCAGAGTTGACGATTTTCTTTCTTTATTTTCTTCTCAACCCAGAGTTGACGATCATCCCTAATTGCTCTTCTTTCCTTTTCTCAACCCAGAGTTGATATCCTCATCTTATCTTCGACCCAGAGTTGATGTTTTTCTTTCCATTCTCGATCCAGAATCGATGTTTATCTTGTATCTAACCCAGAGTTGACTTTTCTCCGTTCTTCAACCCAGAGTTGACCCACTTTTCTTCTTCAACTCAGAGTTGAATTCCATTTCATTTCTAACCCAGAGTTACTTCGTTCAATCCAGAATTGACGCAGTTTTCCTCAATAAATGACACTATCACTTTCCCCAGTGGATTCTATCTCTCATAAGGCAAATTTTCAGGTTCTCTTGATATTTAATCTTCTTCTACCTTGAATGTTCGAAAGGCTAGCGCCAATCTCACTTTCAAGTTTAAGACGATTAAATAGGGGCAGCTGTTGCACCCCAAAATTTGCCCATCTTAATTTTATTTCTAATTGGCTTATGCATCTCATAATCTCATCTATTAGGTCATTAACACATCATGCATTCATTAAGTATAATGTTGGTTCATTAAATTAGTGGTGGTGGATCAAAGGCATCGACTGGATCAGGGTTTATTTCCCTATGAATGCGTCCGTCAAAGTTTCTATTTAGACCAACTGGATTTGGTATTTCAGTATTCACTTACTAACCAAGGAGATTGTTTTTATGGAACTTGGACATAATTATTTGGTACACTACTTGAATTATAAGTCACAGTATAATATCGAATGAATTCACCTGAACAAAGATGGTAGCCTATGACAAGTCTTGTGAGATTGAGATTCTTATGGTGTTGGTTTGAAAAGGAAAAGATTTACAAGCACCTTTTGGTAATTGAAGCATTAGAAAAAAAGAGGAAGTTGAAATTCGATTAAAAAGGAAAGGAAGAGGTTGGTTCTGTCCGTTATAGTTTTTCAAGCCATATCATCCAATTGCTGCTACTATACATACACAGAAAAGTATTACATAAACAAAAACAAAAAACCCACGCCTATTTCTAAAAGTTACACTTCAACCTCCAGTTTACAAAAGTCCGTTGCTGGTCCCATAATCTGCTTCAACCTTGATGCCGCCTCTCGTGTCGTTTCTTCTTCACGATATTCATCATATTAATACCAACTCCTTGCGTGCCTAAGACCATCCTCCTCTTCCAGCTTTCAAGCATAACCGCGGCCATGCCATCTTGCTGCAGCCATGCCGTACATGCCGTCAACGGTCCCAACCAAAACCTGCAACATTCCAAAAAAGAGAACATACACTCAGCATTCAATTCACGATCCCAAGTTAGACCAACAACCAAAACAGTTCAGCAAGCCAATTGAATCTAAACTAATAACCTCATCTACGCCTAACCGTACACTAAACCTGCAGCCTCTCCAACCAGTTCTATAAACAGAACCTAACTAAGTTAGAAGCACCCGACCAAAACTCACCAACTGATTTCCTAAACAGTTCCAAACATACAAAATTCAGCAAAATCATTTAACCACATAACTTTCCAATCAGTTACAACATAACTATAACTACCATCCATTTCTAAACTCTTTTAACAGAAATGTCCCTAACCATTCATAACTACTAACTTCCCTAACTACCTCTTAAACAATCCCTAAACCGTTTTGTAACTACCCTAACTAACTCATATAACTTCCTAACAACCTAGAACTACTCTAACAGAATCCCAAAGTCAGTTATTGATCCCTAACAAACTCATAACAGAAAGTTTCAGAAGAGAAAGGGAGAAAGAATTACCTATATATATTCATCAGCTTCTGAACTCTCGACTCCTCCACAATTTTCCACTTTTCCATTCATAATCTCTCAACTCATTCTTCTCCCACCAATCTCTCTGAACCTTCACTCTTCATCTCTTTCACATATCATCTTCAATCCTTTCCCAATTCTTCACATAACCACCATTCTTCAAAGCTCATTCTCCACCATCCTTTCATCCTCGCTTCAACTCACCTCCATCGATTCAACAGAGTATCATCTTAATGCTACTTCACCACCTTCAATCTCCATTGATAACCTGCAGAAAAATCACAATCAGCAAAACAGAAAATCCATCACACAATATCCGGATTCATCCAATCTCAAGAACTCACCACAATTCTGCAGAACTCGCCATCATCTCCCTCAATTCAATCTACCATAATCTTCAACTAACAACTATCATTCAACAACTTCGTTCATCATCTTGATTCTTCAATTGTGGCTCAATCTTCATCAAGCGATATCATCATCTTCGCTTTATCTTCAACCACAGCGACATTATCTTCACCTCGGCTTCTTATCGAGTCCTCGACATCATCAATCACCTTCATGCTTCGTCGACTCCGCAAATAACAAGACCGCAACGTGTTCAAAGAAGAAGAAAGATCGAAGAAAGTGAAATCGGAGAGGGAAGCAAGAAGAGATCGAAAGCGAGAGGGAGAAACTGAGGCGAAGAAGCGATGCCGGAGATAGGTGGACCGCGCCGTCGATTGCCTCGCCGCACCGTCACCGAGTGAGAATAGCGAGAGAACTCCAATAGTCGCAAGGTTTCGTTACCTAATCCCTATTCCTATTTCATTATTTCCTTTTATTAACATTGGAAAATTCTGATAATTAATTGATATTAATTATAATTAACATGAAAACCTTGCATTAATTAGGAAGAGATTAAGAATCTGGTCACGTTAATTTGGTCTAATGCCCTGATTAATTGAAATTGACAAATTATGATAGAAACATCTGGATCAAAACAATTCTCCATGGGCCAATGACTGCTAACCTCACCCCCTTTTGACCCACGTTATCATTGTTTGCTGAAGAAAATCTGTAACAAAAATAGTTTCTCTGGGCCAACACCAATGGGCCCTGCGCCCAGTTACTCTTCACCACCACTAATTTCCATATGCACCCTCCTGTTTACTTTTGTTTTCAATTAACAAATTTAGTGTTTTTACTTAGATTCTTTTATGTTTCTTTTAGGTAATAAATACTAATTTTTCCGCTAATTTTTAGACCCCAATACCAATTTTCGACACAAAAAATGTACATAAAAAATATTAGTTAGGCTAATTCTTCTTTTTGGCTTAGTTAGCATTCTTTTTCTTCATAAAAAATCATAGAAAATAGATAGTCCTTTAATCCATTTCGTGCCATATTTTGACTTGTTTCGTTTCACGTTTTTGTACTAATTTTGTATTATATTGTGAATCATTTTGTACTATTTTCAAGTCATGCTTTTAGTCATTTTTGTACCAATATTGTATCATGCTTATTTGTATTTTTTGCTTGTGACTTCACTTGTATGTTTCCTTTAAGATTTAGGACCTATAATCATAACATTAGGCTAGTTGTTCACTTTAGGCTAGTTTTCCTTCTTTTCCTTTTCAACTTTTAAAACATTAATAAAGGACGACGCGAATCATGCTAATGCCCTTTTTTAGTGTGAAAGAAATGATTGGGGCGTAGGCCCCGATGTATGTTCTTTCCCACTTAGCGGAAGAGAAATGATTGTGGCGTAGGCCTCGGTGTATTTCTTAACCGTTATTTAGAGAAACGATTGTGGCGTAGGCCTCGATGTGCATTCTCTAAATATTCAAAAATTGTATTTCATATAGAGAAACGATTGTGGCGTAGGCCTCGATGTGCATTCTCTAAATATTCAAAAACTCTCTTTTATGGCATGATTCAAGTCACAAATTAATTTCCCTTAAAAGACACCTAACCAAAAATATTTCAAAATATCTAATAAAGGCTCAGAGCTAATCAAAGTGAGGAAGTGATGCGATGCCTTGTAGTAGGTTTTCGTCCATCATGGAATTACACCTAAAAGACACAAACCAATTTTCTCTCTTCTCTCTCTTGCCTCCGAGGCATTCTTTCTCTTGCCTTCAGGGCATTCTTTCTCCTAATCGGACACGTTACTTCCGCTCCATTCCCAGCTTAAGACTCCAGAGGTCGAGCAGCGGAGTGTGAATGTAACTGTTCAACTAAAAAACACAAAAACAAACAAAAACTAAAGAGCCGAACTACGGCGCTCTGATTCCTGAAAAGGATACGTAGGCATTAGGTCGCGGGGCCTAAGCGAGCACAATTATTTATAAACCTTATTTTCCCCGTGTTTCTTTTTCTTTCATTTGCATGCATTCCCTTAGTAATTAAACTTTAGATTTATACACCCTTAGAATAGAACAAACATAGGTGGATACCATCGAGTACGATGGGCGTGAGGGGTGCTAGTACCTTCCCCTCGCGTAACCGACTTCCGTACCCTATCTCTGGTCGAAAGACCTTCTCTTATCCTTATTCCAGGTTTTCTGATATTCCTTTCCCTCTTTGGGATAAATATATTGGTGGCGACTCTGTTCATTTTCGCGAGCGTGCGACAACAAGGGTTGGGCCTGCTCGGCCCAGACCAGAACAGGAGCCCCCCAAGTCATTAGCCTTATAAGGGTGATGACTTTAACGAGGAGGTTTAGCCGAGCACGGGCAACGATTCCAAGTCCTGGGTTCCTCAAGGGCTTTGTCGGCTGTTGTCCTCGGTTTTTAACCTTATTGGTTGTCGCTCGTCAGCGTGATTGACAGGTGTCAGCTGTACAGGCTGTAATCATTACTGCGCCGTTTCTAGGGGTGAAAGTAGACGGCGTCTTTTGGAGTTCTCAAGATCTTTGGGACGCGTGGCAGCTTTTCGTGGAGGGAGCCGTCTTTGGGGTGTAGGCAATGATGGCGTCTTCTAGGCTGCCTAGGCCATCATGACACCCTTTGGCCTTCTTTCCCTATATAAGGAGTGAGGAGGTCACTCATTTGGCACTTAACATTTTCCAAGCCTTCAAGATCCGCTCACTGCTCTCCTCCTCGTCTCGTTCATATCTTCTTCGCTTTCTCCAAGTAAGTTCCTCGTCTCCTTCATGTTTTTATTTAAGTTTTATGTGTTAGTTTTGAGTGAGGTGGGGACGATTGATGAGTATGACGAGCAACGTTTATGAATTAACCGAGTAATCCTAGAAGATAAGCGTTTCTCCCATGCGTTTGCCGAGCGAGTTTTGAGTGAACGGAGCTAGAACGTTTGAATGAGACGTCCAGCCTTTAGGATTACTAGGGAGTAGGATGAATGCCACGAGCAGTGGAGGTTGCATGTCTCGGTGATGACATGGGTTTGCCGACCTCCGCTGCGTGTGACGACTATGCTCTGAGGGCACTTTAGCTCGTCGGCCCTTTTCCTCGCCCTTTCACTTGACCTGCGGTGGAAGGGTGGATTTGACCAGTCGAATTCACGGTTTTCTCTGCTTTTCAGGTAAATGGCCGACGAGAACAAGGATGATGTTGTCTTCGATATTTCAGATGGGGACGAAGCCGTTGGCTCGCAAGAGGACATTCCCGTTGTCGAGACCTCCCCTCGGGCACTTGAAGAATGGGTGGCTGTTGCCCCGAGGATGATCGCATCGCGCTTCACAACGCGTCCTAAGGAAGCTTTTAATGTGATCGAGGATCTTGACCAGGATGAGGAGCCTTCTTGGGGCGCCTTTGTGCCTAAACCTCACCAGAGGATCTGCTCGAAATTCTCTTGTCCTCGTTTCGCAATGTATGAGTTCGTCTTTAAGGAGGCTGGACTCCGTCTCCCCTTCACTCTCTTGCAACGGAGTGTCTTCAGTTGGCTGCGCTTGTGCCCGTCTCAGCTTCACCCCAACGCTTTAGCGTTCTTAAGAGCTTTTGAAATCGTATGTGGGTACTTGGAGGTGGAAGCGACCCTGCCTCTTTTCTTCAGAGTGTTTCACTTGCAGAGGTTGCGTGATCGGGACGGCAAGTGGAGTTGGGTGTCGTTTAAGCAGCCGAAGAAGCTGTTCGCCATTTACCAGGACTCTATCAAGCATTTCAAGAGTCGATACTTTCTGGTTAAGCCACTTACTCCCGATGCCGAGAACCACTTGTTCGAGGAGCGCGAGTATATCGAGGATGGGGTGATGAAGGTGGGTTCGTCTGCCCGGTTCCCGTTGGAGTGGCAGCCTGACCACTTCGAGCGGGGGACTGATTATTTCATCTTCCGTGACGAGGACCTCAATGAGCGTGATACTGGGGGGTATCAACGGCTCGCTTCCTACGTGGACGGGTTTAGGCCGGCCATATGTACATATCCCAACGGGGATCCCCTATTCGAGGAAGATGGAAGTCCCATGCTGGAGCCTCGGCACATCAACACCAAAGCTGTCCTCGAGTGCGGTAGTTATGGGGATGCTATGATTTTGTTAGGTGAGCTAGCTATTATTTGTTTAAACAATATCTTTTTGGTTCTAACTCCTTATTTTGCAGGAAAAATGGCCGACTTGCATGACAAAGTTACGAAGATGCGGGCCAAGAACAAGGGGGCCATCAAAGTGTCCGTGAAACGATCGCGGGTTGAGGAGGTCAAGGCGGCTGCCGCGAGTGCCCCCGACAGTGGCTCTCCTTCGTCGGTTGGGACGTCCTCGCGTGGTTCTCCAGCCGGAAAGAAGCAAAAGAATGACGGGACCGCGGAGCTTCGTCCTCTTATCATTGACAACCCCTCCGAGGAGGACATAGTGCTGCCCTCTTGTACTCTGCATAGGGGAATCTTTTCAAGGAAGAATGTGCTCCTCGAGCGCGAGGAGGTGAGGCACATCGTCAGGCGGGACCGGGTGGCTCGAGACAAGGATTTGTCCGAGGACCTCGAAGGGATGATGAGGGTGGCTGCCTTGGCCTTGGCTCTTAATGCTCAGAAAGTCTGTCCTCAGAAGGACTACGATGCTCTCCAGATCAAATACGACGAGCTAGAGCACGAGTTCGAATAGTACAAGGACAAGTATGAGGTCCAGAGCGGCATAGTGGAGGATCTCGTTAAAGAGCGTAATAAGGTTGCGGACTTGGAGGCCGAGGGGAAAAGGCTCTGTGAGAGAGTTGCTGAGTTGGAGAGGGCTCATCTCCCTTCGGCCGAGGAGGATGATGATGAGAAGGCCTTGGTGACGCGTTCTCAGCTTTTGGGCAAGGTTCGGGAGCTGGAGATCGACTGTGTTGCTACCTTGGGGGTCGGTTTTAAAGCTGCAGTGGATCAGCTGAAAGTCCTCAACCCGCGCCTGGTGACGAAGGGCATTGGTCCATATCACAAGGTCGTGGACGGGCGGATTGAATCAAATCCGGAGTTCGAGGACTGGGAAGACGAGCAGGAGCCCCAGGGCGAGGACAACGGTGCCGAGGACGAAGATGGCGATGTTTGACCAGTCTTTTATTATTGTGGCCTGCGTGCCGATGTTTTATGGCCTGTGTGCCAATATTTTGTGGCCTGCGCGCCAAGGTAGCTAGTTGGGCGATGCCCGGATAATTTTTGTAATATTTGGATATCTCCGACCAATTTGGTCGGTTTTTAATATTCCGTTTTATGCTCCAATGTTTATTTGTGCTTATCTGATTTTGCCGTTAATATGTATGCTTTATGTTTATGCTCGAATTATGTTTGTGCTCGACCGAGGTTTATGGCCCGGGCGTGTGGGGAACGGTCCGGGTGCGCAGAGCAGGTGTGCGCTATAAGCGAGCTCGAGGCCGCGGTCGGGGCCAGGTGCTCGCGGCGTGAACGATCCCATCGCGAGCTGGGGTTCTGCCGTGCAAGTACTTCTGCGGAGGGTCTGCGTATAAGGCCCGCCGCGTAGTCGGCTTTGCCTCCTGGTAGGGTTATCCGACTGAAGCTGTCGTGGAGCATACGCGCTTGTACCATGGCGCGAGTCCTCGCCCAGCTTTCCTCGTGTTCGTCACGAGCGGCCGGGTAGCGTCAGGTTGTTTCTAACTGTAATAGCGTCTGAGTTTTTCAGCATTCCAAGGTCGAGCTAGTTTTTCGCCGAGAAGGTTCTCGAGGTAATATGCACCGTTTTCGGTTTTATCGTACACTCGGTATGGACCTTCCCAGTTTGGGGCTAGTTTGCCTTCGCGTGAATCTTTCATGTTCCTACGGAGCACTAAGTCTCCGACTTCGAAGGAGCGCTTGATAACTTTGGTGTCATGTCTTAACGCTATTTGTTGTTTCAATTTCGCTTCTCGCAGGGAGGATCCTGTTCGGATCTCCTCGACCATGTCGAGCTCTTCTCTCATAGCTTCGTCGTTGAGTTCTTCCTCGAGAGGTGACTCAGTCCGACGAGACGGTTCTCGGATCTCCACGGGGATCACGGCTTCGGTGCCATAGGTTAGCCTGAATGGTGTTTCGCCCGTGGTTGAATGTGGGGTCGTCCTGTATGCCCAGAGGACGCTGTGTAGCTCTTCGACCCAGGCTTTTTTCGCTTCGCCCAGTCTTTTCTTCAACCCACGAAGAATGACCCGGTTGGCGGCTTCAGCCTGTCCGTTGGTTTGGGGGTGCTCGACCGAAGTGAAGTGTTGCTTTGTCCCGAGTTTGGCCACGAATTCCTGGAATTTTCTGTCCGTGAACTGGGTGTCGTTGTCGGTTATTATCGCCTGTGGTACTCCGAATCGAGCGAGTATGTTCCTCTTGTAAAATCGGAGTACGTTTTGGGATGTGATTTTAGCGAGCGCTTCAGCTTCTATCCATTTTGTGAAGTAATCTACAGCGACCACCAGGTATTTGTTTTGGTAGGATCCGACCGGGAAAGGTCCGAGGAGGTCCATTCCCCACGTAGAGAAAGGCCAAGGTGAGGAGAGAGATTTGAGCTCGTTTGGTGGGGCCAAGTGCATGTCGGCGTGACGCTGGCATTTGTCGTATTTCTTGACGTACTCTTTGGCGTCCTGCTGCATGGTCGGCCAGTAATAGCCGGCTCTGAGGGCTTTCCTAGCTAGTGACCACCCACCGAGGTGCTGGCCGTTGATTCCATCATGGAGCTCCTGGAGTACCTCTAGTGCTTGCGAGGCATCGATGCATTTAAGGAGGGGGATGGAGAAACCTCGTCGGTACAACTTGTTTTCGAGGATAGTGTATGAGCACGCTCGTCTCTTAATCGTTGAGGCTTCTTTCGCGTCGGCGGGGAGCTCGTCTTTTGTGAGGAAGTTGTACACTGGGGTCATCCAGCATTGGTCGTCCCCGATGGCGAATATCTGTAGAGCTCGCGCGTTTTCGCCTACACTTGGTCTGGGCAGAATTTCTTGGATAACTGATTTGTTTCCCCCTTTCTTTCTCGTGCTCGCAAGTTTGGACAGTATGTCGGCGCGCGAGTTGTGTTCTCGGGGGATATGCTCGACTTCTGCTTTGGCGAATTTTTTCATCTTATCTCTGACGAGCGCGAGATATTCGGCAAGTACGTCGTTTTTGGCCTGGTATTCGCCGCTGATATGAGATGCGACGAGTTGGGAATCAGTGTAGATCTTGATCTCTCGTGCCCCTATGTCCTCGGCGAGTCTCAGTCCCGCGAGGAGGGCTTCATACTCGGCCTGGTTGTTCGACGTATTGAAGGAGAGGACTAAAGATACTTCTATGATAAGACCTTCGTCGTTTTCCAAGATAATGCCTGCCCCGCTGCCCGAGCTGCTTGACGCGCCATCTACGTAGATGGTCCACTTGTCTTTAATCGTGTCGGGCGAGTCGGCGATAGAGGTCATCTCGGCCACGAAGTCCGCCAGTGCCTGTGCTTTTAGTGCCTTCCTGCTCTCATACTGTACGTCGAATTCTGAAAGCTCGAGGGACCACCTTAGCATTCTGCCGGCCATGTCTGGTCGGCTGAGGAGTTGCTTGATGGGTTGGTCCGTCCGAACAAAGATTGTGTGGGCGAGGAAGTAGTATCGTAGCCTTCTGGCCGCTATTACTAGGGCCATGGCGACTTTCTCGATCTGTTGGTATCGCACCTCGGGTCCCTGTAGAGCTTTGCTGGTGAAGTACACGGGTTTTTGTCCGTCTACGGTTTCTCGGATCAGCGCCGCGCTGACGGCCTCGTTTGAAACGGCTAGGTAAAGGTACAGAGGCTCGTTGTCGTCTGGTCGAGAAAGGACGGGCGGTTGCGAAAGTACTTGCTTAAGGTGTGCAAGTGCTTGCTCGCATTCTTCGGACCATTCGAAGGCTGCTTCTTTGCGTAGGGCCATGGCGACTTTCTCGATCTGTTGGTATCGCACCTCGGGTCCCTGTAGAGCTTTGCTGGTGAAGTACACGGGTTTTTGTCCGTCTACGGTTTCTCGGATCAGCGCCGCGCTGACGGCCTCGTTTGAAACGGCTAGGTAAAGGTACAGAGGCTCGTTGTCGTCTGGTCGAGAAAGGACGGGCGGTTGCGAAAGTACTTGCTTAAGGTGTGCAAGTGCTTGCTCGCATTCTTCGGACCATTCGAAGGCTGCTTCTTTGCTGAGGAGTTGCTTGATGGGTTGGTCCGTCCGAACAAAGATTGTGTGGGCGAGGAAGTAGTATCGTAGCCTTCTGGCCGCTATTACTAGGGCCATGGCGACTTTCTCGATCTGTTGGTATCGCACCTCGGGTCCCTGTAGAGCTTTGCTGGTGAAGTACACGGGTTTTTGTCCGTCTACGGTTTCTCGGATCAGCGCCGCGCTGACGGCCTCGTTTGAAACGGCTAGGTAAAGGTACAGAGGCTCGTTGTCGTCTGGTCGAGAAAGGACGGGCGGTTGCGAAAGTACTTGCTTAAGGTGTGCAAGTGCTTGCTCGCATTCTTCGGACCATTCGAAGGCTGCTTCTTTGCGTAGCAGTTTGAAGAAAGGGAGGGCGTGCTGGGCGGATTTCGCGACGAAACGTGAAAGTGCAGTGAGCATCCCGTTTAAGATTTGGATGGATTTTTTATTGTTGGGAGTAGGGAGTTCGGAGAATGCTCGGCATTTATCTGGGTTGGCTTCTATTCCTCGTTCGGTCAGATAGAAACCGAGGAATTTTCCTGCCCGGACGCCGAAGGTGCATTTCTCCGGGTTGAAGCGCATCTTGCAGGATCTGGCCTGCTCGAACACGCGCTCGAGATGGGAGGTGTGATCGGTGTCTTCTCGAGATTTGACGATCATATCGTCCATGTATACCTCGAGGGTGTCGCCGATCTCCCCACGAAACACTTTGTTCATCATCCGTTGATATGTGGATCCCGCGTTTTTGAGGCCGAAGGGCATTACGTTGTAGTAATAGTTGCCCGACTCGGTCATAAACGCCGTGTACTGTTTGTCGCTCCTCGCCATGGGGATCTGGTTGTAACCTGAATAAGCATCCATAAAAGACAATAGTTTATAGCCGGCCGAGTTGTCGACCAGTCTATCAATGTTTGGTAACGGATAGGCGTCTTTTGGACATGCCCGGTTAACATCAGTATAATCAACACACATTCTCCATTTTCCATTAGATTTCTTAACAAGTACAACGTTTGAGAGCCAAGTTGAATACTTGGCCTCGGAAATAAAATTTGCCTCTAGGAGGTCTTTTACAGCTTTCTCGGCAGCCTCCGCTTTCTCGGGAGACTGCCGACGCCTACGTTGAACTACGACCTTTGCGGCTGGATTGATGGAGAGGTGGTGGCAGGCGACCTCAGGGTCGAGTCCGGGCATTTCCGCGGCGCTCCAGGCGAACAGATCAGCATTGGCTCGAAGGCAGGCTATGAGCTGCTTCCTCGGAAGGTCTGGGATCCCTTTACCGATTTTCACTGCTTTGTCAGGGTTTTCGCCCAAGGGGACCAGCTCGAAATCTCCGTCCGGAACTGGTCGGAAGGGGTGAGGTGACTTCGACCTCGTCTCTTCCCCAGTCTTTAGTTCTTCCTCTGCAAACCGGACGTCCAGGTCGACTGAGCTGACGTTGGTTGTCTGATGCTGGTCTCCTCGAGGATGCTTGTCTTCGGCCCTTGGCTTTTTGTTGGAGCTGGTCGGCGGAGCGATCAGTTCTAATCCTTTGACGGAGGCGTCGAAGATTCTTCTGGCTGCTCCAATATCGGCGTTGATGGTGGCCACTCGTCCGGTCCTCGTGTAGAACTTCATCTTCAGGTGGACAGTGGAGGGTACGGCGGTCAGTTCGGCCAGAGTGGGGCGTCCGATGATGCAGTTGAACAGGGTTTTGCAGTCGATCACCAAGAACCTAGTTTTGACTTGCCTAGAAGCCTCCCCTTCTCCGAAGGTGACAATAAGCTCGACGTAACCCCATGGTTTAGTGGTAGCTCCGTTGAAGCCTTGAAGGTCTGAACCCACGTAGGGAGTGAGGTGTGAGTCGTCCAGCTGGAGTGTCCGGAAGAGATGGGAGTACATGATGTCGACCGAGCTGCCTTCATCGACTAGGACCCGTCGAACATCGAAGTTCGCCATTCTTGCTCGGACGAGCAGAGGAATTGTGGCGTTTGGAGCTCCGCCGGGTAGTTCTTCCAGGTAGAAGGTGATTGGTTCAGATTTCCCTCGGAACTTTCTCAGTGTAGGGCCGAGGTCTGCGTTGGCGCTGAGCAGCTCATCGAACTTTCTCTTCACTGAACTGATGGTGAGGGAGCCCGGATCTCCGCCGTTGGAGACGACCATGGCGAATGGGAATCCTTCCCATTTGCTGAGTGCGGCAGGTGCCCCGACCGATGGTATGAAATCTTCAGGTCGGGTCACTGACAGGGCTACTTGTAGGGGCCTGTTGTCCGGCGAATTCCCTTCGTTAGAGTTTCTGTGGTCGTCCCTTCGGGAAGGTTCCCCTTTCTGTGTGTATTTTGAAAGGCGACCTTCCTTGATCAGTGTTTCAATAGCGTCCTTGAGGTGAATGCAATCCTCGGTCATGTGTCCATGGCTCCTGTGGTATTTGCAGTACTTGGACTTGTCGGCTCCTGGCCTCGCGGGGTTTGACTTCGGGGGTCTGATGTTCGACTTTTTGAAGTCAGTGTTTTGGCATTCGGCTAGGATCCTTTCCCGTGAGGCGTTCAGCGGGGTATATTCGTTGAAACGACCAGAAGGTCCACGGCGTTCTTTGATATCGAGAGACCTGTCGTCTTTCCTTCTCTCGTGCCCGCGCCTCGAAGTTGAGGGCTCATGGTTTGAACTGCGAGCGGCGTCGTTGTCCCGTGACGCTCTCGTGGTAGCAGCCTCTGCTTCCTCATATCTGATGAAGGCCTGAGCCTTGCGAAGGAGGGCGTTCATGGAGTGGACCTCCTCAATCTTGATGGCCTTTTTGAAGTCGCTTTCGGGGAGGAGCCCTCGTTCGAGTAGGTACCTCTTCATGTAGTCCGCGGTCTGCACTTGGACAGCTTCTTTGTTGAACCTGTCGAGGTAGTCTCTCAAAGATTCGTTGGTACCTTGGATTACTGCCTCAAGATTTGCTTCTGATTTCGGTTGCCGACGAGACGCGGTGAAGTGGCTTAGGAAAAGATCCTTCAGTTCAGTCCAGGAGTGGATGGAGTTAGGGGGCAGATTCCTGTACCAATTCATCGCGCCTTTCCTTAGCGTGGTCGGAAAGATGCGGCATTTGATGGATCCTCGTACCACATGGTAGTCCATGACAGCTTCGATGCTCCTTATGTGGTCATCGGGGTCGGTGGTCCCGTCATAGTGGTCCAAGGCTGGTGGTTTTTCCATCCCCCGGGGAAGACGAACACGCCGGATTTGCTCGGACAAGGGACTGCGGAAATCCTCTTCGTCGCTAGGTTCAGGGGAGTTTGAATGTCTGCCCCGCTGGGATTTAGTGTGTGCTTTGCCCGAGATTTTGCGGTTGTCTTTTGGAGAATGCTCGCGGACTTTCTGCACGGCTTTGGAGGGGCCTCGGTGCTCCTGCTCGGGTGAGAGACTCTTGGCTTCAGTGGTTTCAGGTTTCTGATTCTTCCGAGTCTTTCGAGGTGGAGAGCGGGAATAAGACCGCTGGCGCCGGTTTCTTCTCGAGGGGGAGCGAGACCTAGATGGACTGCGCTTGCGACTTCTCCTCGGAGGAGACCGCGAAGAGGAATAGGAACGTGACCGATGGCGTCTCCGTTGGGGGGAGCGATATCGTTGCTTCCTTTCCAGGTCGTGGATGCGGTCGCCCTGTTGGCGGATGAGGCGGTTGGTCTTCTGCAGCTCTTTGAGTAGGAGGATGGCGGTCGGATCAGCGCCCTCGGGAATGTTGATCTGTTCCTCCTCGTCCGGGCTACGGCTTCTTCGCCTGTCAGAGGTGTGGGTGAACGAGGAAGCGGGTTGCCCGTCTCGGGTATCAGTTTCATTCACCACTTGGAGCTGCTCTGGCTCAGTCTGGGGCCGGGTCTGCCCGTCTTCCCCGTTCTGAACTTGTCCTTCAGGATGGGTTTGTTCGACGTTCTGGACTTGTTGAAGGCCGTGCACGTGTTGAATGTGCTGAATCTGTTGCCTCTGTCCGGCAAAAGCACGTTCCTGCCGACGGCGATTCGTCAGTTCGCGGCTGGAATCTTCAATCAGTTGTTCCAGGATGAAGGGATCAGGACTAGGTATGTTGTTATTGGCCATGACGATGGTGAAAGGTTATGCTTTGATCTTTGTTAAAGAAGGGGGAGCAAGGTTCCCACAGACGGCGCCACTGATCGTACCTGATCAGGAGAATCGTCAAGGCGCAATATCTGGCTTGAAGAGCAAGATGGGGGGGGGGGGGTACCTGCAAGGTTCTCCGATGCTTAAGTCAGTAGCTATCAGAGAATGAGGTTTAGAGTTAAGAATAGAATACCTGACCCTCTAGTGAAAGAGGGTATTTATAGCCCCCAGCGCTGGGCCAAGGTTCCCTAATTGGGCCAAATCCAACTGGAGGCCCACGTGCTAGGGAACTGCCAGAACGTCCCATGCTAGGGCTGAGTCAGCAGGAGACTCACGTTCCGGATGATCATAGCGTAGGGTTCGGAGGTGGTTGACCGAATCCCTCGCTGCGTGACGCGTGGTCTTCGTGCGTGGATAACTCCTTGACGGTTATCCAGTAAGTGGGCCCAAAGGTTTGGGCCTGCTCGGCCAGAGTCTTCGCGAAGGGCAGCCCTTATCTGTTGTCCAGTAATTGGGCCAAGGGAATTGGGCCTGCTCGGCTGGTAACAAGGGTTGGGCCTGCTCGGCCCAGACCAGAACAATTTCAATAATAAGAAGTGTTGATAATGGTGTACAGAAATTTTGTTCTGATATATCGTCAGAGACATTTTTTTATTATTTCTTTTTTTCTCATTGATAAAAAAAAGAGAATTAATTTTAATTAATTTGTTTATTTATCGCGATAAATTCAATTATCTACCAAAACCAACTAAAATAAGAATATAATTTTAAAATATTTATTCTAGAACATTAAAAACAGTTGACCAAGACTATTTTATTACACCTTTTGATAAATCGATGGGTCCTAACATACATGCGCATATTCATAAATCATAAAGTACATTTAAATTCAAACCAAAAGTGCGTTATATCCAAACCAAAACCAACGGTCAATTCCTTTCAAAAACCTCTCCACTCTCTTCTCATCAATTTCACAAATCTTCCGCAATTCTCGAAAACCTGTCTCAAAAATCCAATCTTTCTTCCATCAATGGCTGCCACTTCCCTTTGCCACCCATCCAACGATCCCAAAACCCCCAACAAACCCTCAAACAACCCCACTTCAGTTTCCAACGTGAGGGTCATAGTTAGGGTTAGACCCTTTCTTCCTCAGGAATTCACATCAAATAACAACCGAGTTTCTTGCATTTCACTTTTAGATCATCAAGATTCTCAATCTCAAGATGAAGTTGCAGTTTATCTCAAAGACCCATACACCAGGTTTCAGAACTTTCATTTTCCCCTTTTTTTTGTGAATTACAATTACGAGATCTTTGGATTTTGGTTTTTATTTTTTGTTTGGTTGTTTGGTTTTAGTCGTAGTGAGTGTTACCAATTGGACTCTTTCTATGATCAAGAAGACGACAATGTTTTTCGGATATTTGAAACGGAAGTGAGCCCCATGATGCCTCATATCTTCAATGGATGCAATGCGACTGTGTTTGCTTATGGGGCTACTGGCAGTGGGAAGACTTACACTATGCAGGTGAGAGTCTGATCTTCATTCTACACTTTGTGTGATTAATTGTTTTTGTAAAATGTAGTTTTTGTTAATTAGGTTGTAGCAAGTAGTCACCGTATTGTGGTTATGTGAGGGATCAGAAAAGTGAATGAGTGCTCCATTAGATTTCTCAAATTTGTAGTATATGGTTGTAATTTGTAAACAAGGTTTTGAAAGGTTTTCGCGATTCTGATCGGTACATGTGTCGCGACTCTGATTGCGGTCGTCGCAGCGTGAATTAACCATAATTTGTTCTTCATCACAAAAAAGGTGAATAACAGTATCGGGATCGGTACCTTCTGGTTTTGTTTTGCCGCGTCTGTTTTCGCGGTAACAAACTGTTTTGTAAAACCTTGGTTGTAAATATAAGTTTAGAATTTAGAGGGTGGGGAGGAATAGTATTATTTTTCATGTTTGTATACTGTAAGTTTTAAGAGAAATTTAGAAGCAAACGACTCATTTTTGCAGTTAGGATATGATATTTGAGAGGGAATTATGTCATCCTTCATTAATTGAATCTTATGTTGTGCAATGATGCTTGGATCCTGTGGCTATGCACAATTTGGCTCTGCTTAATTGGTAGTAGGATTTATAAAATACAAACTTTTATGGTAGTAGGATTTACGAAATACAAACTTTTATGGTATCATTGCCAATACTAAATGAAGAGAGGCACGTGTTACGATTTTTATAAAATTTGGGAAGAGTAATAATTTATCCAGTATGTTTCTTGTATGTGTTGTGTAGTTGTAGTAACTGATGCTTGGTGTTGCAGGGAACTGAAGAACATCCTGGCTTGATTCCGCTAGCAATGTCAAATATCATTTATATGTGTCAAAGCACTGGAAGCACAGCACATCTATCATTCTATGAGGTCTACATGGACCGATGTTACGACCTCTTAGAGTTAAAAGCAACCGAGATTTCAGTTTTGGATGACCAAGATGGTCAAATTCATCTTAGAGGGTTGTCTCAAGTTCCTGTAAGAACAATGTCAGAGTTTCTAGATGTTTTTGCCAGCGGTGTTCAGAGGCGCAAAGTTGCACATACAGCTCTCAATGATGTTTCCAGTAGGAGTCATGCAGTGTTTGTGATATCTGTAGTATCTACTCCTGATGAGACAGGAAGATCTGTATGTGGAAAGCTGAATCTCATCGACTTAGCAGGTTACCGTCCACTCATTTGGAATAACAGATTTGATTTATTGCAAGCAACAGAAAGTGGTAATTTGTTTATGGTTGATGCAGGTAATGAAGATAACAGAAGGAGCTGCAATGAAGGGATACGTCTTCAAGAGAGCACTAAGATAAATCAGTCCTTGTTTGCACTGTCGAACGTGATATACGCGTTGAACAACAACCAACCAAGAATACCCTATAGAGAAAGCAAATTGACCCGTATATTACAAGACTCTCTAGGGGGAACGAGTCGTGCGCTGATGGTTGCTTGCCTGGTAAACTAGACATTTTGTAGTTATTTTCTCCTCATTTCATGTTGGTTTAACTGAATAGCAAAAGAGAGCCTGAGAGAGTGATTAATAAGTTGCAGATTACTTATCAAACCATTAAAGTTTCCTGAGTTGCATATTAGTTTGATTCACCTATTAATTATGATCAGCGTTGAGACTTTTGTTATTCTACCCGCATTCAACTAGACATCTGAAATGTGAACAAATGTGGTTGGAATAACAAATATCCAGATCCAATAGCAGATCTAAGATGTAGTCTGATTTCATATCTTAGAATATGAATTTTAGTCCTAATTCAGTCTCATTAAACCAACTTATAAGATGATGTCTGATTAAACCGCAAAAGCATTACTAATGTAATATCTCTAGCCGATATAAGACTCGCATCAATTAGATTCAGTTTTAAATTATTGCCTTTCTTGTTTAATTTCAGAATCCAGGAGAATACCAAGAATCTGTTAATACCGTTGGTTTGGCTGCTCGATCAAGGCATGTCTCTAATTTTGTACCTTCAGCTCATAAACTTGAGACGCCAAAAGCTAATGTTGACATGGAAGCCAAATTGAGATCTTGGCTAGAATCAAAAGGCAAGGCAAAAGCCTCACAGCAAAGACTTGGGCCATTTAAATCTCCAATTATGAAAAAAACTCCAGGTTCCATAATGACCTCTGCTAAGAAGTCAGTTACTTTCTGTACTTCAGTGAAGATGGAAAGAACTTCCATCAACCAAGATGCTCAAAATACTACTGAAAGGTAACAAGTAGTCCTACTCCTATTCTAGCCTATTATAACATTGGCTTTCTTTTACTGATGTTTGTCTTATTGTGTAAGCAGCAGGACCTTTGCTGATTCTTTTAGAAATTTGATGGATGATGAAGCTGCTTTTGATTCTTTCAATGAGGTTAGTGAGTTTCATAAGTGAAGTACATGTACTAAGAAGTTCACTAATAAAAAGTACATGTACTAAGAAGTTCACTAATAACAAGTACTATGCCACTAATATTGAAAAGGACATGCATTATCAAAAGTACATATGGAAACACTTTTTCTCCTCGTGGATAGTAACATTTTTATGAAGTGTAAGTTGCATTTTTCTTTGATATATTAATATTTAGTGCTATACAGGACAATGATAGGAGAGAGATTGAGCATGAGGTCAATAAGGCTGCGTTGGAGACACATCGAAATCTACCCGGTATGTCACTACTTTGTGTGATTCTTGTATTTACATTTATTCCGCATTATGATGCAAATGGATACTTTGCAGTTGAAATATCATATTGCAATCACCGTAACAGTTACCTTTAATAGTTGATGTACTGAGCTTAAAATATGAATTAAACAATCATCATCCAACAGTTTAGAATTTCCTGATTGCGGTGTAGTTCTGTTAAGTAGAAATTTGATCCCAATATGACAAGGAAGTTTTAGATATTTTGCATGACGCATTGATTACTACTCGGTAGCCGGAAAATTATAATTGAACCGTGCTTTCTAAAGCTCATTTTTTTTGTATGCAGTTGAGCCATTAAGCAACGGGGTGAACTCGCAAATTACCAATATGAGTAAAGATGCAGTACTACAAAGTCCATTAAGCAAAGGGGTGAACTCGCCAATTGCAAATGTGAGTAAAGATGCAGTACTACAAAGTCCATTAAGCCAAGGGGTGAACTTGCCAATTGCAAATGTGAGTAAAGATGCAGTACTACAAAGTCCATTAAAAGAAGCCCTCACCCCAATCAACACTAACTCAACTTTGACACAAACACCTTTTTCTGCTACATCTACTAATAACGGATTGCAGCAAAATGAAACTCCACTTGACAAATTCAGTGCACGAAGTTCTGCAATAAAGGTACAGATAGTTGTTTTAACTTCATTAACCAAATGGATTTTATGAACCTCATTTCTCACATATCAATTTTTTTCAATATGCAGAAATGTCTAGTTCAAGAATACATTGATTTGTTAAACAATGCAAGCAGGTAAAGCAAACACTCGCCCTATATTTTTTGCATAATTTCAAAAGCATACTTAGTGAAACCATCTTTCAACGTGCCTTAACACACTGTTTAATTCTTAAATGCAGAGAGGAACTACTAGAGCTAAAGGTACGTGTCCAATATCAATAGTCTCTTTATTTGTGACAGTTTTCCTTTATACATTATTACTGCACCATTCTTTAGGGTCTGTCTTGTTTTGAGAAACAAATTTAAAGTATAGCTAGTTTTCTCAAATCAAAATGTGACATAATATTTCTTCACTTTCTAATATTCGGGGTTCAATCAATTTATTCCTTCAGGGCATAGGGGAGAAAAGGGCAGAATACATAATAGAACTCAGAGAAGAAAGTCCACTAAAATCGGTTAGTATAAAAGATTACTCCTAACTTGTAAGACAGAGGTTTAATTAATTCATCAATATGATTTTAATGATGCTTTCTTGTGTGGCATTTTGCAGTTAAGTGACTTGGAGAAGATTGGCCTCTCTTTGAAGCAGGTATACTCACTCACCACCACTATATAAGCATAATAGAATATTAGTTTAAAAGTAAAAGTTTACTTCTAGAAATGTGAACTAAATTAACTTGTACTGTTTTTTGGCAGGCTAAGAACCTGTTCACTAAATCTGCAAAAAAGCTCTTTGAACATAAAGAAGAAGATTCAACAATGGATTAACTTCCATTCTAAAATTGTGTGTGATTTCCATGTTATGGTCTTTAAGCTAAAGAACCAAGTGTAGTTTCTTATTGTGTGTTTTGTAGCATTGTTGCCACTAGCAACATATTTCTGGTTGTTGTATGTTAGTATTGGAATAACAAGTGCTTATTTCAGCTTGTTGTGTATTACAGTGTTGTTGTAAGAAGACAAGACAGCACAAAAATATTTTACTCTGCATTAACAAAAAAGTGTGATTCTCTCTTTCAATATATGGTGTCAATTCACAATGACTATATTCCATTGAAGTTACTCCCTCAAAACCGGTGCATAGTTTGTCTTAAAAGAAATATTATTTTTACTTTTTTATGCATAAAATCTTTAAATTCATTTTAAAAGAGAGCATATATAAGATAAGTCAGCAATAGCAAAATGAGCTAATTCCCCTATTTCACTCATCCCACCATTAATCGAAAACAGATCGAGAATGCACCAACTATTTTTGAAAACCTTACCTTTATCTCATTTTGTATTAGATTGATAACTTACAAAAACAATACAAAAAATGTGTAAAAATAAAATATAAAATATAAAATATAAAATAAAGGCAAACAGCAACCGAACTTTAACCCACTAAGAGGAGTCGGTTACATATCATCTAAAATCAAGTTTCTATTTTATTTCATCTAAAATCAAGTTTCTATCAAATTTGTTAATCTCGAGATTTTTTCAATAGTTTCTTTTAGTTATTTTTTTTAGGTTTTCCTCCATCTCTAGTTGTTTGGCTCATCTCTATTTGATATACTTTCATGATAAATCTACAAGTCTTCTCTCTACTTACTCAAATCACCTAAGTCTATATCTTACACCATCTTTTCTATTATAAGTGTTACCTCGACACTCTCCCTAATGTCATTTCTAATCTTATCACATCTATTCTTACCACACATCCAACACAACATCCTTGTCTTTACAACACTTTATCTCACGTTGATTCTTAACAACCCAACAATCTGTCTCGTACAACATCACAGATCTTAGTGTTGTTCGATGAAATTCTTCCTTCAGCTTGAGCGTACTTTTGTTTCCTAATTAACCCTTTGACCATTGAACAAAGACCAAAGACCTTCGTTATTTCCTATAATCTCCATTTGGTATCAGAGCCTGGTTCGAATTGTTGATGCTCTGTCTGTTCTGTATTATTGTCTAATGTTTGGCAAAAACATATAATAGCAGCAAATGGTCAAAATGTGAATCTTGCAAGTTTATAAAGAACAAAACAGGTACAAGCAAGATGTTAGATGGAATGTCATGACATCAACTCATGACATCGCGCCTGCAGAACTGGAAGGAAGATTCAGTTTGTACTTAACAGATACAGAATATTCTATGTGAATATTATGTAATCCTATGTGGCGCATATTTAAAGGTCAAAAGAATAATTGAAGAATCAGATCAGAAGATTGAAGATTCAGGAAGAATCAAATCAGAAGATTGGATTCAGCAGTTTCTAATTTAGGAAACTCAGGATTGAAAGACCTTATTTGTAGCAGAATATTTTCTGCATATTTGTAACAGCCAGAGTGCTGCGATTTGTAAGCTCAAGTCCAATTGGGATCAGGTTATAAATAGGAAAATTTTGTAACCTAGTTTGACATAGAAAACCTGGTTTTAACGATGTAATCATTAGGGTTTCTATAGGTAGATCACCCAGGTTGTGGGATGGCTGTCTTGTACTTCTCGTAACCTGTAGGTTAGAGAAGTGATTGTCCTCACTCGAAACCTGTAGGTAAGAGTTGAGTATTGTAAGCTTGATTGAAGATGTGAAGCAGATCAAGTATGTGTTCATTGTTAATTGTGTAAATAGTTGTTGCAGGGTTGTAACAGTTAGGATCACCAGGGAGTGAGCAGAGGTTTTCTTATCTTGGATGGAGTTCTGAGATAGAGATTGCATTGGGTAGTGACTAGGTAAACCAGAGGTTGTTTATCTGTAAACCAGAGGTTGTTTATATAAAATAATACTACTGATAGTGGAATCTTCTTCCTGGCTTGGTAGCCCCCAGAGTAGGTAGTTAGACCGAACTGGATTAACAATTAACTGTGTTATTTATCTTCTGCATTGTTTGTTCAGTTTTGAATGTTATGACTTTGTCTATAACACCAGGTTCAGAAGTGTTAGCTGTTCCTATACAGAACCATGTAAAAATTATAATCTGGTCATGTATGCTGAACATGTGTGATCCCAGGTCTCATTGACTCTTTCCTAAGAGTAATCAAATAATGAGGGATCCTTGTATTCTGCTTGTGCTACATTAATAACAGATCAGATGTCTTGACATCAGGATTGACATCCGAGTATGTCATACCAGAATTTTCAATTGGTATCAGAGCAAGCATCCTGTCTGTTTCTGGATGAGATCCATAAGGGATAAATTCTGGTTGTGGTAAAAGCAGAAGAGTGTTTTAACAAAAGAATGTTCATATTGTATGGTCCCTTGAAGTGGAGGATGGACCTATATGATTAGACCAGCCTGGCCTAAGAGCTGTGATGCTGGGATGAAGAGTGCTAAGTCCAAGGACTTCATGCGGGAGTGAAGAACTTGAATTTAAATACAAATTCAGTTGGTATCTATGAATAGAGAATAAGCTCATCAAAACCTTCATGCGGGAGTGAAGATATTGATAAGGTAACCTCTGTTGTGTGTAAGTTCGTCAAGTCAGGATTTTGGTTTGGTCTAATCAGTTGCTTGGTGCAGAAGCAAGCATTGTGCAAGGTTGAGTAACAATCAATCTGTAGTTGTCATGCTTACTACTAACACTTAAAGTAAGCATTGTGTGAATTCTTTTGAAATATGACTATTTTTCCGCTGTATAGTCTCTGAGAAACCCTAGGGTTATGAAGGTTCAACAGAATGTATGGCAGGTATTGACAGCTATAATTAAAGTGTCAAAGATACTTGAGTAATCTCTCAAGTCCACTCATAATGGCATGGTTTATTTGAGCTGATGAATGTCACCTGATCAATGATATTCATAATTATCTGCAAGTGTGTACCTTGAAATCTTCAAGGTTGAGGTGTTCCTAAAAAGAGGAACATATGTCCTATCTGATGTTGGGACATTAATAACTGGTATGCAGCTACCAGCTGAAGAACAGATGTTCTGGTGCTAAACTAATGTAGTGTGAGAACATTGGTTTGGAACCTACTCCTGGTCTGGAAGAGGAGACATCTGGCTAAGTTAATCAGGACACGATTAACATGTGCTCAGTTCCACTAAGAAAAACTCATAAAGGTATTCCTTTCTAATCCTTTATGTTGTACTCTTGAAGAGCCTATATTTGTAAGTTTCCTCTGATCAATGAAACCAGATAAGTATTCATAACCATAGAGCAGTTGTTGGAGCTGAATACTGTGTCTCAATCACAGTGAAATATGGTTAAGAATGTGTACTGCCCTAGTTGTTATCCAGAAAGGGTAGTATGATTTGAAATCAAGAAAGTCAGATGGATCTGACTAATTCAGTGTTATGATATGACTAAGTCTGTTCCAGAAACCTAGCTGAGGGAATCTCCTCTATAGGTACAGACCATTGCATCCTTCATCTCAAAATCAGAATTAAAGTCTGAAGAAAAGGTTATTGAGATGCTGGCTATTTTATCCCTTGATGTGCCTGGATATTGCTGACTATTGGATTATTCTGTTACTAACCTGAGTATTGTCAATTTGACATTAAAGATGTTAACCAAGAACCATGAAGGATGATGTCACATCTGATGTTACAACATCTCAAGATCTTTAGTTATTTATTTTATTTTCCAAGAACAGAAAGTATAAATGTGAAGAGGTAATCAGTCATAATGACCTAGTGTGAGTAGCAAATTCTAACTAAAAAGCTGGTAAGTACTTTGACGTGAGACTTAGTACTTATTAGGTTTAGAGCCTGGATGCTGAGAAGAAGTTCTTACAACCATGAGTTCTCAATTATCTTCACACATCAAAGAAGAAGGCAAGAGTCTCTGATGTGGGATACTAATTCTGTTAAATATCTTGATGGGAGCTGGATATTTACAAAGTCTGTATAAAACAACTCAAACATGTATATTGAAGATCAATTTATGGTTATATAATCATAGTTTCTTCTATTTTCAAGTTACAGAATGTGGCAATCTGGATCTTGTGTAGCAAGCAAACTGAGGTTTCTAAACTTGGAATCTGTGGCAAATTCCAAATGAAGAGAACTTCAAGGATAGACATCGAAGATGTCCTAAAGTTGTATATCTCAGGGGGAGTAAAAGAGTATGAAGATCAGCAAAGACAATGTTTTTCTACTTCTATTCATTTGAAAAGTCTTTCAAAGACTAATCTTGAAGAAAGAAGAACAAAGTCACACAAAAACCTCGGAACATAACTCAAGTCATGTTTATCCTCAAAGACCAGCAAAGAATATTCTTTGCATTATCATCTGACGGCATGAATTGAAGGTGTGTATCACTTGTTCTGATCTAAGTGCATGATCCAACCTATGCACGAGTCCACCTGATGCAGTTTGTTCTCAAATAACATTTCTTGATCAAGACTTTGAGTGAAGTCCAGGTATGTTTTTTAAATTGCTCAGGAATATAGAGTCTTTTTGTTTTGTTTGAGTCTTGTTTGAGTCCCTCATGTTCTTCTTTCGAATATGAGAAGTGTCTAGAGTCTAGCTTATGATTGTCTATTTGAGTCAATCAATGGGTTTAAGGGTAGTGTTCAGGCATTGTTAAGTCTGAGGTCATTCTTTACAACTGTTTGGTAAAGAATAAAGAGTCTTATTTCGAGTCGTGAACACAATTCGTTTCTTGTGTTCCAAGTCCTCTATAGAGAAGTGTTATCTCTATGGATAGTCAAGAGTTTGTTTGAGTTCAGATGAACTTGTGTCTTAGGTATCAACATCACGAAGTACATATTTCCTGGTAGAAGGACTGGGAATATATAGAAGTTTGAAAAGGCAACATTATTGTTTAGAGTGGCAGTTTGGACATAATGTGGAATAGAATGGGCAGGTTCTGATCTGGATGTAAGTAATGTGTTATGGCCATACATAATTACTTTCATGATGAAGACTTCACTTAGTGAAAATGACTATGAAGACAAAAGTTCTATGATCGGATCAACACAGCTAAGGATAAAGGAGAATCTCTTCTGTTCAAGGATTATGTTAATCAATGTGTGAGATTGAAAAACACCTTATCAAGAAGGATTTCAAAGTATCTTAAGCAGACCATGATCTTATTCAAACATGGTAGGGTTATGCTCAACAAAATTCCTGGAGTGGCAGTTCTGTTTGTTGAGATTGTGGCAACCTCTGTGTGTGTGATTTTAGTATCAAGGGGTCATCTATTGATCATCTCTAAAGGAGATAAGTTCTTAGGCAAGGGTCTGTTGAAAATAAAAGAGGACGAAACTTGTGGAGAATACTGGTAGTACAAATGTCAGACACAATGTTATGACATTCTACTTCTGGTGTAAGTATTTAGTGTGAGGAACAAATTTGCTATAATGAGTGTGTTCAGCAGGATTGTTGAACAGAGGGTGCGGCTCTTGAAGATATGAAGATGAGTCTTATATTTTCCATTCATCATTTCAAGCTTATTCCGTCTGTGGGAGCTCAAACTATCTCGGATAGGGGGAGTAACTTCTTTTGTCAGGAGAAATTTCTTGGTTAAAAATACTTTTACATCATGAAGAAAATGTGATACTTTTGTCAATTATTTGAATGGTTCAAGTTAACCATGTGCAACTGGTAACCACTATTCCTTCTCTACACTAATGAGGTAGTTGTGTGCTAACAGTCTCAAGGTGTCCAAAAATAACAGAAGTCTATGTCTATGACTAGTGAGTAAGTAGGGAGTCTGTTAATTGGTCCAAATGATGCTCTGTCTTAATCTTTAACGGAATCTTGGGCTATGTGCCTGAAGGAAAGAAAAGTGACAATGTCTGACATAATGTCATGACATGTTTAAAGACATTGAATCTTCACAGTCAAACAAGGAAATCTGAATTGAAGTTTATCTACACATCAACGGTCGGTGTAAAGTTCATTCAATGACTATGCATGCACCGGTAATTCAAGATAACTCCTATCAGGAAAACAGTCAAAAACTGCTTTGGAAAGAGTAATTGCTTTTGGAACTGTTTCCTAATTAACCATTTGACCATTGAACAAAGACCAAAGACCTTCGTTATTTCCTATAATCTCCATTTGGTATCATAGCCTGGTTCGAATTGTTGATGCTCTGTCTGTCCTGTATTATTGTCTAATGTTTGGCTAAAACATATAATAGCAGCAAATGGTCAAAATGTGAATCTTGCAGGTTTATAAAGAACAAAACAGTTACAAGCAAGGTGTTAGATGGAATGTCATGACATCAACTCATGACATCGCACCTGCAGAACTAGAAGGAAGATTAAGTTTGTACTTAATAGATACAGAATATTCTATGTGAATATTATGTAATCCTATATGGCGCATATTTAAAGGTCAAAGGAATAATTGAAGAATCAAATCAGAAGATTGAAGATTCAGGAAGAATCAGATCAGAAGATTGGATTCAGTAGTTTCTAATTTAGGAAACTCAGGATTGAAAGACCTTATTTGTAGCAGAATATTTTCTGCATATTTGTAACAGCCAGAGTGCTGCAATTTGTAAGCCCAAGTCCAATTGGGATCAGGTTATAAATAGGAAAATTTTGTAACCTAGTTTGACATAGAAAACCTGGTTTTAACGATGTAATCGTTAGGGTTTCTATAGGTAGAACACCTAGGTTGTGGGATGCTGCCTTGTCCTTCTCGAAACCTGTAGGTTAGAGAAGTGATTGTCCTCACTCGAAACCTGTAGGTAAGAGTTGAGTATTGTAAGCTTGATTGAAGTTGTGAAGCAGATCAAGTATGTGTTCATTGTTAATTGTGTAAATAGCAGTTGCAGGGTTGTAACAGTTAGGTATCACCGGGGAGTGAGCAGAGGTTTTCTTATCTTGGATGGAGTTCTGAGATAGAGATTACGTTGGTTAGTGACTAGGTAAACCAGAGGTTGTTTATCTGTAAACCAGAGGTTGTTTATATAAAATAGTACTACTTATAGTGGAATCTTCTTCCTGGCTTGGTAGCCCCCAGAGTAGGTAGTTAGACCGAACTGGGTTAACAATTAACTGTGTTATTTATCTTCTGCATTGTTTGTTCAGTTTTGAATGTTATGACTTTGTCTATAACATCAGGTTCAGAAGTGTTAGCTATTCCTATATAGAACCATGTAAAAATTATAATCTGGTCATGTATGCTAAACATGTGTGATCCCAGGTCTCATTGACTCTTTCATAAGAGATCAAATAATTAGGGATCCTTGTATTCTGCTTGTGCTACATTAATAACAGATCAGATGTCTTGACATCAGGACATACCAGAATTTTCACGAATAAAATATCCACTCCTTATATCTAGAGTCTTTCTTACATGGTGGTGGTTAGCCAGCGCCTCTCGTTGAAGTTCCCGTGAAGTGGTAAGATTATTTGTCACGGTAGTGCAAGTATGTGGATGAAAGGGTTTTTGTTTGAGGGGGAGCATAGTGAATGAACTCACACTTATAAGTGATATTGTTGAGAAATATGTGTGGTTTGTGTAAGTCCCACGTCGCTTAGAAAAGTGAAAGTTGATCACTTTATAAGTTGGAGGATCTGTGCACTCATTGTCTTAAGATTTTATATGAATATGTATTATCTCCCTCACTTACTTGATTGAATCTTTGACCTTTAAATGAATTTATGACAATGCTCCTCCTCATAATGACCCAACATACAACTCAACCAAACTTTTATTTCACACGCAACAAATTAAATTTTGAGAGCGTAAATGATTGCACATTTTTTATGGGATATTCACCCCATAATGCTGAGAACCAACAAAGAATTCATAACAGTACTCGAGCACATCATGGATATGAAAATTGTTCTAGACTGGGCCAAGATTCAGCCCAGTCTACTTTCGGTCTGATTGGATTTGGAAGCCTAAACTTCTCTAAACCCTCGAGGAGCGAACACGTGCTCGGCTCCACGGAAACCCAATAACATTGGAGCACTGCAGCACATGCTTGGTATATGATGCTCCCCGCGAGTGTCCCCTCTGACGAGGATTTCCCTCCTCGTCCAGACTCAGGCTTACTAGGCACGCTCCCCGCAAGCGTCCCTTCCGCCGAGGACCCTCCTCCTCATAGGGTCACTTCGCACCCAAACCCCCCGAATAATACGGAGTGCACATAGTCTCTGAAAGACCGCGTCTCCCTTAAACTTCAGAGTGGTTGACCAGGACGGAGACCACGTACTGGTCTCTGATATTTCCGCCTGGAATCCTGGCAGTATCCTAACTGGGCCTGGGTATCCAGTCTAGTAGCGAGATCTTGGCCTAACGCTAGGGGCTATAAATAACCTCTTTCACTAGAGGGTCAGGTATTCACTTCTTATCCTTTACCTTGCGCTTGCGCTCTGTTGCTCATCTTCTTACTTTAGCATCAGAGTACCTTGTAGGTACACCCCCTGTTCACAGAAGATCCAGATCTTTGCAGGTATTGAAGATCCATCTGATCAGGTAAGATCAATGGCGCCGTCTGTGGGAAACTTGCTTCCCCGTATTTCCTGAAACAAAGACCAAATCACAAACTCATTCTATGATCGTCATGGCCGACAACAACAACAACCCAAGTCCTGACCCTTTCAATGTCGACCCCCTAATCCACGTTGCAACGGTCGACGGGCAAGGTCGCGTCAGGCACGAATAGTAGCGGCCTGGAACTGACGCGCAGAATCGACAGAGACAAGAAATGTCTCAACCCACTTTCAATGAGCAGGTCCAAACCCGAGACAACAGAGTCGACTTCAGAGACGGACAACCTGTTTCTTCCTTCAATCACACATCTCAACAAAACGGGGGCCAGCAAGAGCACATTTATGAAAACCTCGACGTTCCCATCCCAGAGAATGCCGACCCCAAACGAATCGTCTGATTCGGCAGCAGACCGAGCGCATCGACAATCTAGAGAAGAGACAGCGATCTCCCCCGTGGAGACGTTACTGATCGCACTCCTCTTCATCCTCTCGGACCCTGCCTATGAGATATCATCGTCGAAGATCTCCTACACCTTCCCCTCGCCGAAAAGACTCTCCCTCCTCAAAGCGAGGACCCGAGAGGGAAGATTCGAGAAGCATCTCCCCCAGACCTCGAACTCGAGGCCCGATTTTGGAAAGGAAGAACTCTGAGAAGAACCGCGAACGCTCTCCTCCTGAGGACAATCGTCGTTCCCCAAAGAGGACGCACAGGAAGAAACGCCCGCGAAGCCCCCCTCGACGCCGCCACCGCAACCGAGGGAGAAACTCCCCGTCACCCGGGCGTAGTGATAAGGACGACCTCCGCAGCCCCCTGTCTGAAGAAATCAGAAGAGCCCGACTTCCCAGGGGAATGGAGAAATCCCCAACTCTGAATCTCTACGACGGAACCACAGATCCAGACAATCATATTCAGAGTATCGAAGCTGTCATGGACTACCACGTAGTCCGAGGATCTATCAAATGCATGATCTTCCTGACAACACTCAGGAAGGGAGTAATGACTTGGTACCGGAACCTCCCTCCCAACTCCATCCACTCCTGGCCAGATTTAAAGAGCCTTTTTTCCAACCATTTCACAGTCTCTCGTCGGCAACCAAATTCTGAAGCCACCCTCGAGGCCATTGTCCAAGGAGCCAACGAGCCACTCCGAGAATACCTCGATAGATTCAACAAGGAGGCCGTCTAGATACAAACGACGGGTCATATGAAGAGGTACCTCCTTGAACGAGGACTTACCCCCGGCAACGACTTCAAAAAAGCCATCGGGATCGAGAAGGTACATACCATGGACGCCCTCCTCCTCAAGGCTCAGGCTTATATCGCCTACGAAGAAAGCGAGGCAGCTACTAATAGAGGACCGGGAAGCTATGACGCCTCCCGCAGCTCTGGCCAAGACTATTCACTTTCTCGTCGGGGAAGCGAAAAAAGAAACGATGACAAGCCTCGAGACTCGAAGGATCATGTACTCCCAACTCGTCAAGACCCTCCAGCTCGACGACTCCCACCTCATTCCTTATGTGGGCTCCGACCTCCAAGGTTTCAACGGGACCACCACCAAACCGTGGGGCTACGTCGAGCTTATCGTCACCCTCGGTGAAAGAGAAGCATCCAGACAAGTCAAGACACGCTTCTTGGTTATCAACTTCCCGTCTCTCTACAATTGCATCATCGGTAGACCAACCCTGGCCGAGCTCACAGCTGTTCCCTCGACCGTCCATCTCAAAATGAAGTTCTACAGAAAGAGAGGACGGGTGGCCACCCTCAACGTCGACATCGAGGCAGTAAGAAGAATCTTCGATGCATCAATGAAAGGACTGCAGCAAATCGTCCCCCAACAAGAAGCCATGGGTCGAAGACAAACCAGCCCAAGAAGACCAGCAGCCTCCGGCCAACGTCAGTTCGGTCGACCTTGACGCTCGCTTCACCAAAGAGGAACTGAAGAGCGGGGAAGAACCACAGCCAGGAACAGCACACCCCGTCTGACCGATTCCGGACGGGGACTTCGAGCTCATCCCGCTAGGTAACAATCCCAACAAAGTAGTGAAGATAGGCAAAGGTCTCCCGGATCTACCGAAGAAGCAGCTCGTGGCCTGCCTTCGAGAAAATGCAGACTTGTTCGCCTGGAGCGCAGCTGAAATGCCCGGACTCGACCCCGAGATCGCCTGCCACCATCTGACCATTGATCCAGCCGCTAGGGCAGTAGTACAACGTAGGCATAGGTAGTCTCCTGAGAAAGCGGAGGCTGCCGAGAAAGCTGTAAAAGACCTCCTAGAGGAAAATTTTATTTCCGAGGCCAAATATTCAACTTGGCTCTCAAACGTTGTACTAGTTAAAAAATCTAATGGAAAATGGAGAATGTGTGTTGATTATACCGATCTTAATAGGGCTTGTCCCAAAGATGCTTATCCGTTACCTAACATTGACAGGATGGTCGGCAACTCGGCCAGCTATAAAATTTTGTCTTTTATGGATGCTTATTTAGGTTATAATCAAATCCCCATGGCGAGATGCGACAAGAAATGCACGACATTCATGACTGAGTCAGGGAATTGTTACTACAATGTAATGCCTTTCAGACTCAAGAATGTCGGCGCCACATTATCAACGAATGATGAATAGAGTATTCCAAAGAGAAATCGGCGATACCCTCGAGGTATACATGGACGACATGTGTAACACCCTTCTAAACCCCGCGGAATATTAACATTAATCAGAGTAAAATATGAAAAAGGGTATTACAACTCCAATAAAATAAATAAATATTCATGTCATGCCATAAAAAGGAACGATAAACCAAAAATTACTCAGGTAGCATGTTAATACAGCGGAATATTCTTAACAACTGAATAATCAAACATTCGGAGTCGGAGACTCATAATTCAACCATAAACCATAAACAAAACAGAAGTTTATCAGCCAATCCTAAAATAACGTTCCCGGTGTTACACGACCAGAGCATACAACAGACCCAACTGACTCTAACGAACTACTTGACGAGCTAATTCTCACCAAGTACACAAGCTACTCCTCAATTTGAAAAATAACAACAGTAAGGGTGAGTTTCATTCGCATTAACAAATGTTATAGGAATATAAACAATACAACTTCATCCATACATCATTCACCCAAATCAATTATATTCAGATAGCATAGCAATATTTATCAAATACAGTCATTCATACCAAAATACACACCAATTGCAACACTGGACAACTTCCATTCATGTTACAATTATGCACAACAACCTAATGCAATGCGACTAAATGCATGTGGTACCAAACATGGGATAACCCATCTCACCGATCCACCACCATAAAGATTCGGCTACTTCTCTCACTAATTCCACACAATGGGAATTAGCTACCGCTGTCCCACCACCATAAGGGATACAGCCCACAGCATGATTATGAAATGCATGCATCAACCACGACATGCTCATCATCAACATTCTCCAACAATTCATAATCATTATTTCACAACATACAAGCATAATAATATCACAACCATTTGATATTCACCACAACATAATACATTTAATCACAACAATATATTATCATCTCAGCAATCATACTAGCTCAAAACACCGCATAGCATGTTCGTACCATTACTCAATCTACTATCAAATACCAATTCACAAAACCAACAAAATGATTTTTAAAATTATAATCCCCTAATATACACCATAAAATAGGGAATTGATTCATCTACCAGGTCCTCGAAACGGCGTACAAAAAGGATTAACGGTTTAGAAGTTACGGATTTTTAAAAATAAATATTTTTCCAAAAAGCTTCAGTGGTAACCGGTTACCTAAATGATGTAACCGGTTACATCAATGGCAGTTACTTTTATTTTTCAATTTCGCCCAGTGGTAACCGGTTACCTAAATGATGTAACCGGTTACATCATCGCGAAATGCAGTTCTTCGCCTGTTTGAGACCATGTGATCGGTTACCTCCCCCATGTAACCGGTTACATTACTGATATAGCAGAAAAATCACTTTTCTGCAGCACTGTTTTCATCCCAAGTGCGAACCCAATCATCCCAAAACGTCCAAAATCTCATCACAGCACAAAAATGCACATTTATACATACTTCTAACAGGTATTAACATCAGTAATCACATCAAACATCATTCACAACAACTCAATTGCATCACACATCATAAATTGAACCTAACGTTCTACAAGCCCCAAAACCCCAAACACCGACATATAATCCAATTCAGAATCCTAACATACGAATTTAATCGAATCATTCATAATACCCATAATAGAGGTTAATGAGAAGAATCCCCCTTACCTCGATGTTGAATTCTTGGATGCTCTTGCTCTTCGCACTTGCTCTTCTCCCAATTTCACGTTCAATCTTCTCTTCTCCTTTTTGGTTCTCTTTTCACAAAATTTCCTCTTTTCTATTTTATGAAAAATATAACCTTAGTTTAGAAAAGGCTTTGCAACTGACACACCTCCCAATTGCTACTTGCGACACTGGCCCATTAGCCTTATTACTCCATATTTCTCAAATAATTCAATTAATTCTAATATTTAATAAAAAAATTAATTAAATTAAATAAAGAAATTTATGGGGTGTTACAACCCTCCCCCACTAGAAAAGTTTTCGTCCTCGAAAACATACCTTAGGCAAAGAGTTCCGGGTAGGAGTCCTTCATCTGGCTCTCCAATTCCCACGTAACATTTCCACCGGCTGGTCCTCCCCAAGCTACTCTGACCAACGCTATCTCCTTGCCACGCAATTGTTTCACCTTCCGATCCTCAATCCTCATAGGCAAAGCTTCAACTGTCAGATTATCCTTTACCTGTACATCATCCACTTGGATCACATGAGACGAATCAGCAATGTATTTCCTCAACTGCGACACATGGAATACATCATGCAGATTCGCAAGCGTCGGTGGCAACGCAATGCGATACGCCACCTCTCCTACTCTTTCTGAAATCTGAAACGGGCCAATAAAATGCGGAGTCAACTTCCTTGACTTTAGAGCTCGTCCGATACAAGTCATAGGAGTAACTCTCATAAACACGTGATCCCCTTCTTGAAACTCAAGTGTTCTCCGTCTCTTGTCATGCTAACTCTTCTGACGACTTTGAGAGGCCTTCATCTTCTCCTAAATCATCTTAATCTTTTCCGTCGTTTCTTGAACAATCTCTGGTCCAATTACCGCACTTTCGCCAGATTCATACCAACATAAAGGCGTCCTACACCTCCGACCATACAAAGCTTCAAACGGAGCCATACCAATACTCGAGTGAAAACTATTATTGTAGGTAAATTCGACCAAGGGTAGATAACTATCCCAAGTACCGCCTTTTTCCAACACACAAGCACGCAACAAATCTTCTAGCGATTGAATAGTTCTTTCTGTCTGTCCATCCGTCTGCGGATGATAAGCAAAACTCAATCTCAGCTTAGTACCCAAAGCCTTCGGCAAACCTTCCCAAAATTTGGATGTAAACCTTGTATCTCTATCTGACACGATACTCGAAGGAATACCATGTAAACTCACTATCTTCTCAATGTACAATTGAGCCAGCTTCTCCATCGGGTAATCCATTCTCATTGGTATAAAATGAGCAGACTTTGTCAACCTATCTACAATAACCCAAATGGCTTCATAGTTCTTCACCGTCTTAGGCAAACCAGAAACAAAATCCATAGATATACTATCCCACTTCCATTCTGGAATAAATAACGGTTGCATAGCTCCATATGGTTTCTGATGCTCAATCTTCGACTTCTGACAAGTCAAACAAGCATAGACAAATTCAGCTATTTCCTTTTTCATTCCAGGCCACCAAAACAGCTTCTTTAAATCATGATACATCTTGGTAGCACCAGGATGTATACTCAATCCACTACGATGTCCTTCTTCGAGAATACTCTTCCTCAATTCGGAAACATTATGAACACAAACACGATTACCAAACCTTATAATACCATTCTCGTAGATTCTGAATTCACCTCCCTTGCCTTGGTTAATCAGAGTCAACTTATCCACCAACTCTACATCAGCTTTCTGACCCTCTCGAATCTCTTCCAGAATACCACTAGTCAGCTTCAGCATACCCAACTTAACACTGACATAAGTGTCTTCGCATACTAAACTCAAATCTCTGAATTGTTCAATTAAATCCAATTCTCTCGCCATAAGCATAGACATATGCAAGGACTTCCTACTCAAAGCATCGACAACCACGTTTGCTTTACCTGGATGGTAATTCAGCCCAAAATCATAATCATTGAGGAACTCTAACCACCTCCTTTGCCTCATATTCAGCTCTTTTTTATCAAAGAGGTACTTCAGGCTCTTGTGATCACTAAATACTTCAAACCTTGAACCATACAGATAATGTCTCCACAGTTTCAACACAAATACCACTGCTGCCAACTCTAAGTCATGAGTCGGATAGTTTCTCTCATGCACTTTGAGTTGTCTCGACGCATACGCGACTACCTGTTGATTCTGCATTAGTACACCTCCTAATCCCAACAATGAAGCATCACAATACACAACAAAAGATTCCGCAGGATTTGGCAAAATCAAGATCGGCGCACTAGTCAACCTCCTCTTCAATTCATGGAATCCTTCTTCACACTTTGAATCCCAGATAAATGCTTGACCCTTCCTAGTCAACTTAGTTAATGGCAACGCTAACTTCGAAAAACCTTCGATGAACTTTCTATAGTAACCCGCAAGACCAAGGAAACTACGGATTTCGGAAACTGACCTCGGAGCTTCCCATTGAGACACTACTTCCACTTTTGTTGGGTCAACGACAATACCATCTTTAGAAATTACATGCCCAAGAAAGCTTACTTCACTTAGCCAGAACTCACACTTTGACAGTTTTGCATAAAGTTTCTTTTCTTTCAATAGTTTTAATACCATCCTTAGATGCTCTGCATGTTCTTCTTCACTCTTAGAATATATTAGAATATCATCGATAAATACCACCACGTACTGATCCAGGTAAGGATGGAAGATCCTATTCATATACTCCATGAAAACCCCCGGCGCATTAGTCACTCCAAATGGCATCACTGTATACTCGTAATGACCATACCTTGTTCTAAATGCCGTTTTCTGAATATCGTCCGTCTTCACCCGAATCTGATGATATCCCGACCTCAAGTCAATTTTGCTGAACACACTCGCACCAACTAGTTGATCCATCAAATCATCAATCCTCGGTAATGGATACCGATTCTTGATAGTAACTTTATTCAGCTGTCTATAATCCACACACAATCTCATAGAGCCTTCTTTCTTCTTTACCAACAACACCGGTGCACCCCACGGCGACACACTAGGACGGATGAAATCTTTTTCCAGCAATTCTTCCAGCTGACTCTTCAACTCCGCTAATTCAGATGCCGACATACGATACGGCGCCATCGACACAGGACTAGTTCCAGGAACTAACTCAATAGCAAATTCTACCTCCCTCTCTGGCGGTAACTCTCTTACATCTTCTGGGAAAACTTCTGGGAATTCACATACTACCGGTAAGTCACTACTTACCGCTTTCTTTTTCACTTCCATGGATGCAATCAACATAAACACGGCAGCCCCGTCCTTCATTGCTTCATCCACTTGTCTAGCAGTCATTGCTAAATTCTCGACACTGACATCTTCAGGGAAAATAATTGTCTTCGTGAAACAGTTGATGTGAACCCGATTAAATTGCAACCAATTCATGCCCAGAATAATATCAAGTTGTTCCAAAGGAAGGCACACTAAGTCCATTCCGAACTCTCTACCGAAAATATCAATTGGACAGTTCAAACAGGCAAACGAAGTAGTCACTGAACCCGACGCAGGAGTGTCAATGATCATACTTCCATTAATATCAAATATTTCCAAGTTCATACGTTTAGCACAATCCAACGAAATAAACGAGTGAGTTGCTCCAGTATCTATTATTGCAATTAAAGGAGTGCCATGGATAAAACACGTACCTTTAATCAATCGATCCTCTAGAGTAGTCTCTGAACCTGATAAAGCGAAAACTTTACCCCCAACTTGATTCTTCTTTGGCTTAGGACAATGTGGACTAATATGGCCCTCTTCACCACAGTTATAACAAGTCACAATCCTTCCCTTGCAGTCAACAGCAATGTGGCCTGCTTTACCACACCTGTAGCACTTCTTCTCTTCACTCTTGCACTCGTGAACACGATATCCCAGTTCCCCACACTTAAAGCACTTAACAGGAGCACTAGAGTCTCCCCCACTAGGCTTCTTCCAACTTCCAACTTTATAATTACCTCTACCATATGGTTTACCACGGTCCATAGGCTTCTTCCCTTTCTTGTCAACTAACTCGCGGAAGTGAGATGACTTCAGCTTGAGGTTATCCTCTTCATAGATTCTACTACAATCTACCAAATCTGTAAACCGACGAATCCTTTGATACCTGAGTCCCTGCTTAATTTCATCACGGAGACCATTCTCGAATTTGACACATTTTAAAAATTCGCTCGCTTCATCATTGTTATAGTGGACATAGTACTTGGCCAGCTTAACAAACTTTGAAGCATATTCTGGCAACGTCATGTTACCTTGTGTCAGCTCCAAAAACTTAACTTCTTTCTTGCCTCGAATATCCTCAGGAAAGTACCTCCTCAGGAATTCTCGCCTGAATACAGCCCAAGTAATCGCTACACCTGCCGATTCAAGCTCATCCCTACTAGCCATCCACCAATCGTCAGCTTCTTCAGACATCATGTGAGTCCCATACCTCACTTTCAGGTTTTCAGCACAATCGATCACTCTGAAGATCCTATCAATTTCCTTCAGCCACCTCTGAGCGCCTTCGGGATCGTGCGTGCCTTTGAACAACGGAGGATTGTTCCTCTGAAAACTGTTCAGCTGCTTGTCAGCACCAATACCAGCTCCATTGGCATTCCCTCCCAACACACCAGCAATCATGCCCAGAGCCTCAGCGATCGCGTCGTCATTTCTTCCTCCTCTTCCGGCCATTGTTATGCTAAATATCAAACAATATTCATTAGAACAAGAAGTATCGACAGTGTCATCCTTACACTAATCGTATACGAAGGATTAACTGACACTAAGACTCTGACTCAAACGACCGACTATGCTCTGATACCACTATTGTAACACCCTTCTAAACCCCGCGAAATATTAACATTAATCAGAGTAAAACATGAAAAAGGGTATTACAACTCCAATAAAATAAATAAATATTCATGTCATGCCATAAAAAGGAACGATAAACCAAAAATTACTCAGGTAGCATGTTAACACAGCGGAATATTCTTAACAACTGAATAATCAAACATTCAGAGTCGGACACTCATAATTCAACCATAAACCATAAACAAAACAGAAGTTTATCAGCCAATCCTAAAATAACGTTCCCGGTGTTACACGACCAGAGCATGACCCAGACCCAACTGACTCTAACGAACTACTTGACGAGCTAATCCTCACCAAGTACACAAGCTACTCCTCAATATGAAAAATAACAACAGTAAGGTTGAGTTTCATTCGCATTAACAAATGTTATAGGAATATAAACAATACAACTTCATCCATACATCATTCACCCAAATCAATTATATTCAGATAGCATAGCAACATTTATCAAATACAGCCATTCATACCAAAATACACATAAATTGCAACATTGGACAACTTCCATTCATGTTACAATTATGCACAACAACCTAATGCAATGCGACTAAATACATGTGGTACCAAACATGGGATAACCCATCTCACCGATCCACCACCATAAAGATTCAGCTACTTCTCTCACTAATTCCACACAATGGGAATTAGCTACCGCTAACCCACCACCATAAGGGATACAGCCCACAACATGATTATGAAATGCATGCATCAACCACGACATGCTCATCATCAACATTCTCCAACAATTCATAATCATTATTTCACAACATACAAGCATAATAATATCAAAACCATTTGATATTCACCACAACATAATACATTTAATCACAACAATATATTATCATCTCAGCAATCATACTAGCTCAAAACACCGCATAGCATGTTCGTACCATTACTCAATCTACTATCAAATACCAATTCACAAAACCAAAAAAATGATTTTTAAAATTATAATCCCCTAATATACACCATAAAATAGGGAATTGATTCATCTACCAGGTCCTCGAAACGGCGTACAAAAAGGATTAACGGTTTAGAAGTTACGGATTTTTAAAAATAAATATTTTTCCAAAAAGCTTCAGTGGTAACCGGTTACCTAAATGATGTAACCGGTTACATCACTGGCAGTAACTTTTATTTTTCAATTTCGCCCAGTGGTAACCGGTTACCTAAATGATGTAACCGGTTACATCATCGCGAAATGCAGTTCTTCGCCTGTTTGAGACCATGTAATCGGTTACCTCCCCCATGTAACCGGTTACATTACTGATATAGCAGAAAAATCACTTTTCTGCAGCACTGTTTTCATCCCAAGTGCGAACCCAATCATCCCAAAACGTCCAAAATCTCATCACAGCACGAAAATGCACATTTATACATCTAACAGGTATTAACATCAGTAATCACGTCAAACATCATTCACAACAACTCAATTGCATCACACATCATAAATTGAACCTAAAGTTCTACAAACCCCAAAACCCCAAACACCGACATATAATCCAATTCAGAATCCTAACATACGAATTCAATCGAATCATTCATAATACCCATAATAGAGATTAATGAGAAGAATCCCCCCTTACCTCGATGTCGAATTCTTGGATGCTCTTGCTCTTCGCACTTGCTCTTCTCCCAATTTCACGTTCAATCTTCTCTTCTCCTTTTTGGTTCTCTTTTCACAAAATTTCCTCTTTTCTATTTTATGAAAAATATAACCTTAGTTTAGAAAAGGCTTTGCAACTGACACACCCCCCAATTGCTACTTGCGACACTGGCCCATTAGCCTTATTACTCCATATTTCTCAAATAATTCAATTAATTCTAATATTTAATAAAAAATTAATTAAATTAAATAAAGAAGTTTATGGGGTGTTACAACCTGATCGTCAAATCCCGAGAAGACATCGATCACACCGCACACCTCGAGCGCGTGTTCGAGCAAGCAAGGAATTGCAAGATGCGATTCAATCCAGAGAAGTGCACCTTCGGCGTCCTGGCAGGCAAGTTCCTCGGATTCTACTTAACCGAGAGAGGAATCAAAGCCAACCCTGACAAATGCCGAGCATTCTCTAAACTAATAACGCCCAACAATAAAAAATCCATCAAAGTCTTAAACGGGATGCTCACAGCATTATCTCGATTCGTGGCAAAATCCACCCAACATGCTCTCCCATTTTTTAAGCTCTTACGAAAGAAAGCAACCTTCGAGTGGACCGAAGAGTGCGAGCAAGCCCTTTCCCACCTCAAACAAGTCCTTTCAGAGTCGCCCGTCCTTACCTGACCAGAGAATGAGGAGGTACTATACCTTTACCTAGTCGTCTCGGACGAGGCCGTCAGCGTGGCTCTCATTCGAGAAACCGAAAATGGGCAAAAACCCGTATACTTCACCAGTAAAGCACTCCAAGGACCCGAGGTAAGGTACCAAAAAACCGAGAAGATCTCTTTGGCACTGATAACCGCCGCCTAGAGGCTGAGATACTACTTCCTCACACACACGGTCGCCGTCAGGACCGACCAACCCACCAAGCAGCTCCTCGGCCGACCGGATATGGCCGGTAGAATGCTAAAATGGTCGCTAGAGTTGTCCTAGTTTGACATCCAGTACGAAAGCAAGAAATACCTAAAAGCTCAAGTACTGGCCGAATTTGTGGCCGAAATAACGGCGATCACACCACACCACCTTCCTCATCGAGAACGGGTGGACTATCTACGTCGACAGCGCTTCTAGCACTTCGGGGAATGGAGCAGGCATTATCCTCAAAAACGACGAGGGCCTCGTCATAGAAGTCTCCTCAGTCCTATCGTTCACCAGGCCGAACAATCAAGCCAAATACGAAGCTTTCCTCGCCGGTCTACGACTCGCCGAGGACATAGGCGCCCGAGAAGTTAAGATCTACACGGATTCTCAACTCGTCGCTTCGCAAGTCAATGGCGACTACCAGGCTAAAAACGACACCCTCATTGAGTATCTCGCTTTAGTAAAACAAAAGATAAGAAACTTCGCCCGGGCAGAGGTCGAACACATATCCCGCGAACACAACTCCCGAGCTGATGTCCTCTCCAAACTCGCTAGCACGAGGAAAAAGGGCGGAAGCAAATCAGTAATCCAGGAAATCCTCCCAAAACCGAGCGTGAACAAAAACACCACCCTACTCCAGGTGCACGCCATCGGGGACAATTGATGCTGGATGACCTCGGTATACAATTTTCTCAAAAAGGATGATCTGCCGACCGACACGAAGGAAGCCTCCTTCATCAAAAGACGAGTCTGCTCGTACGTCATCGTCGAAGACAAGCTGTACTGACGCAAATTTTCCATTCCTCTACTCAAGTGCGTCGACGCCACTCAGGCGTTTGAAATATTACAAGAACTTCATGAGGGTGTCGCTACCGCGAAAATTAACAGAGTCGCCACTAACATATTTATCCTGAAAAGGAAGGGAATGCCAGCAAACCACAAAACAAAACAACGGTCTCACGACCAGAGAAAAAGGGTAAGGGAGTCGGTTACGCGAGGGGAAGGTATTAGCACCCCTCGCGCCCATCGTACTCGATGGTATCCACGCTTGTGTCTAAATCTATGGGTGTGTAAGCAAACTGCGCTAATCTGGACTAAAATGAATGCAGAATGTAGGGAAAATAAAGAATTATGCTCGCACGGGCCCTACCCCGCTGCCTACGTATCTGTTTTGCAGAATCAGAGCTACCGTAGCTCGGCTAACTAATTTCTGTTTGTTTTGTGTTTTTTAGGTGAACAAGTTATATTCACACTCCGCTGCTCGACCTTTGGAGACTTATGCTTGGGAATGGAGCGGAAATAACAAGCTCTTAAGAAAAGAAAATTAAAGAGTGTGGTTTGTGTTTTAAAGAATGCATGAGGAAAACCTAAGCTAAGGGGGAAAGCTTGCTACCTAATGTTATCATACAAAGGGTACAAGTCTAAGCTAAGCTAGCAACCTACGGGAGGAAAAGACAAAAGCACACAATGAGCACACAAACGAGCATCCACTCGTGAAGCAAACAAACCAAAGGCATTGGCCAAGTGGTAGAAAGGCGGTCCCGCCATAGCCAAGGGGAGCAGCTCAACCCAAGTCAACCAAGCATTAGACCTCGTGAAAATGATCGGGCCATAGACAAGAGGGCGGACCCCTCTCAGCAACCAAGCCGTCACGGATCATAAAGGAAAACGGTGCGTGCGTACACCGAGCATCAACGTCGAGTGACATGAGCTATAGGAAAGGCGGGGGTCCGACTGCATGAACCCTTTACCTGACATACTCGATAACAAGATCTTTTGCACGTTCGGAAGCAAACAACGCGAAGCGTGCGCATACCAAACAGACTCGATGAGACTAGGCGGGGGTTGATTACGAACCCTTGACCGCATGCCTTCCATGAGGACTTAACGGAGTGCCATATAGGACTTATTACACCGTGACTCCCTGCCGCAAAGCACAAATATAAACACACCAACAAAAACAGAGCCTCTTTCGAGGGCTTGGCCAGATGCATGTCTAATTCCTACTTCTCATGTTAAGGGATGATGCGAGAAAGCGATAAAGTACAGAAAGAGGTAAAAGAGAATAGAGAACGATACCAAACGGATAGCAAATCCGCAATGAGCTAGCAAGCGTAAGCAAAGAAGAAACTTCACGTAATCTAACATCCAGCAAAGCGAGTCAGAAAGCGTCGTCGTGAAAATAAATCACAGGCGACATGTGGCACGCGTCGAGCATAACCACATAAGCAACCTGCAAGAGAACACAAGCCAGACAATGCAGGAATATACATCTCAATGAATGAGAGATCAGATGAATCGCCTCGGGCATAAGTTCGTGTCCCACAAATAAAGTGGAACACGACGCAAATCAATCGCACCGGAAGCGAATTTGTGTCCCACAAATAAAGTAGAACACGAAGCAAGTCGAATCGCAATCAAAGGCTCTCTCGAAGTACCTCGCACATCTCAACAACCAAATCAGTAATAACAAGGAGACACGCACCCGCCATAGAAAATAATAGAAGTTAAATTCTAAGTAAATTCTAAACAAAAGTCTAACAAGATCAAATTGTTTTTCATGACATTTTCATCTAAAAAATAATAGAACAAAACTAAGTAACAAAAGCATTTAAAATCTAACAAAGAAATATTACATATTTTTATTATCTCTTTTTATCAAGCAAAAATCTAATCAAACATAGAAAACAAAATCTAATTCTAACTAAAAATATTACATGTTTTTGATTATTTTTAAAACAAATATAGAAAACAAAATCTAATTCTAACAAGAAAAGATATTACATGTTTTTAGTTATTTTTTATCATGCAAAAACCTAACAAAAACTATTGTTTTCATGGCATTATCATCTAGAAAATAATAGGAAGAAATTATGTACAAAATTCAATTCTAAACACCTAAGAAACTTGAATCAGGGGGGTTCAAATTGAAAAGAATGGTGTAATAAGCAAAGGGCGCAGGCCCACTGTGTGGATGGCCCAGCAGAGATTGTTTTTGTTCAGTTTTGAATTCAGGCCAAAAAACAATGGTGATGCGGGCTTAGAGGGTGAGAATCGCAATGGTGTTCAGAAGCCCAATTGTGTGGTTCAGATCCACATTGATGTTTCAGATTTGTGTTAACCCACTCCACTCATCTTAATCCTAATTAAACGAATTTCTCTTAGTTAATGTCAATTAACCACTACATGATTCCATTTACTGCAATTAACTTCAATTAAAACAAGAAAATTAATGAACAAAGGGGATTAGGGTAAGAAATTGTGACCCTTGGCGTTTACGTGAAAGACTCTCTCCCTCTCTTCCTCAACGAATCGGCGCGGCGGTGTGGCTCCCCTCCTCCTCTCAGCGCGACGGCGCGATACCGGAACCTCATTCTCACAGTCTCAGTCTCATATCTCTCCCTCATCTCCTTCGGATCTCCGCTCTCAGACTCTCGATTCCCTTTCCGGTATCTCCCTTTCAATCTCCGCCGTGAACAATAACCTAAAGGTACCACCTCATCTCTTCGATATCGGTCCTCCGTCTCACTCTTCTCTCTATCCTATTCGCTTGGTGACGCGGAAATCTTGCTGTTCACAGTGAAAATGAATGAATATGGTGGTTGTTCATTGCAGGTTATAGAAGTTGTTGTTGATTAGAGATTGACGATGAAATATCGATGATGAGGATTGTTGAACATGTTGCACGTTGAGATCGAAGAAGAAGGTTATCGTGATGTTGGTGATTGCGTGAAGAATTTGGTTAAGCTTCTTTGTTGATGAAGGTCGAAAACGATGATTAGTGCAATGAATCTGTGACGATCGCCGATGAAGATTGTTGTGATTTCTTTCTTTTGATTTCTGCAGGTTCGGTGAATTGAGATGTGCGATTGGAGGTTTGCTATGGTGATGATTACCGAAAATGATGATTGATCAGAGATGCAGAAAGTTTGTTACATGTTCTGAGTTTCTGTTACGTTCTTCGATTCTGAATTTCTGAGTTTTTCTCTTGTTATTTACAGTGATGAAGGTAATGAAGGTGACGAAGGTTCGATGATGGAGATTGGAGAAGGTGATTGAAGGTGATGAAGAAGCCAAGATGAGGGAAGGTGAAGAATATCTGAAGAAGGTTGAAGATGATCCAGAAAGAGAGAGATTTCGGTTGCAGAGTTTGTTACATTTTCTTTGGTTTTCTGTTATCTTTTTTCTGTTCTGAACTTCTCTCTTTTTTTTTTAACAGGTTATCGGTTTTCCTCTTCTTGTAACATGTGCTATGCCGACCCGGTTTTTTTGCAAGCTGAGATTTTGTTTGGTTTATTTACGATGCAGGGAGTTTTGGTGAGGCTACGGTTTGATGGGAAGAGGTTTTTGCAACAAGTGTGGAAACGGTGCCAAGTCGGTATATCCTTTCATATGCGGTGCTGTTGACTTTGTATTATGCTGCAGGGTTTTGGAAAGCATGATGAGGATGGAACAGGACTAAAGATTATAGACAATAGAAAATTAGTCTAGACTTAGGCATCAAAACTTCTCCATGTAATTCATGTCTTGTGATGTAATTGATGAAACTTGTAAATTCATAATGGATAGACATTTTACAAAACCGAATCATGCCGTTTATTTCAATGCTTGTAGTTAAAACCGGCACTTGCACTTATCCTTCAATAGTAACTCAAACCATAACTCGATAACAAAGAAAAAAAAGTTGTTCAATGACCTATAAAACAATCCACCAATAAGTTGTAGTGGAAGAGACACTTGAATGGATCATCAAGGTAATTGAATGACCTTTGAATCTTTGGATGAATAAGGCTGAAACTCGAATTTTGTATGTTTGCATTTTGATAATCTTGAATTGTTCCTTTTAACTTGATACCAAGAAATCTCACACAAGTGCTTAAGGACTTTAATTCACCTTGATTATCCTTGAACTTAAATCTACCTCAAGTCTCAATGAACAAATTCAAATCAACTCGCATCTTCAATAAAACTCTTTATAATTTTCTTCAATTTTCAACTGACGAAATAAACGTCATTTATAACTTATGGCACAGAGAAAGAGGGCAAATTTTGGGGTGCAACAGCTGCCCCTATTCAAACTTCTTGAACCTGACGAGTGAGAAACGTATGTTTCGAATAGTTGAGGTGAAAGGAGATTGAATACCAGAATGAACTCGAAAATTTGCGCTCTTGATCAATAGAAGATTCCATCTAGCAATGAAGAAGGAATGTACCACCCCGCAAGCAGGGAGAAAAAACTTCAATTGATCTGGACAATTAAATATGCTCCAACTTGTGATAAGAAGGAACGGGCACCCACAGGCAGGGGAAACACTTCAATTGATCTGGGCATCAAGAGAAGGAACATCTCGAATGATCTGAGTATCAGACGTAGCAGATGTCTCCGAACTTGCATCGGGATAGATGTCTTAAGTCGATCTGGGAATCGAGGGAGATACATCGGTTGAATCGGACATCAACGGGTAATAGGTATCTCTGATCTGGGAATCATGATCTGGGAATCTGGGCAGACATCTCTTCCGATGCAATTAAATCATCAGGTAGATATTCCTACTAATCTGGGAATTAGCGGCTAGCTCCTTCGTAAGACCACGGGGATCCGGAGGCGGTTCCTTCAACTGAACTGGAAATCAGGATAGGAACAATATCTCTTCCGAACTGTGTACGCCGGGGAAAGAATGCCTTTAAACTGATCTGGACATGATGCCAGAAAATAAGTAGGACAATCTTCATCTGATTGAAAAAGTCAATCAGGCAGATATCTCCATCTGATCTGATGATATCAGTGGCTTGCTCCTTCGTAAGATCTTGGGAGATCCGGAGGCGGTTCCTTCAACTAATCTGAAACTGGATATTAGGATAGGAACAGATATCTCTTCCGAACTGTGTACGCCGGGTAAAGAAAACGTCCTCAACTGATAGTAAGGTATCAGGACTGGGCAAACGAATTTCTTCTTCTGAACGAACTAAATCGTCAGGGAGTAGATATTTCCAACTGATCTGATGTATCAGAGGGCTTGCTCCTTCGGAAGATCTTGGGAGATCCGGAGGCGGTTCCTTCAACTGAAAGTCTGATTTATCAGGAATAGGAACAAATATCTTCCACCGATCTGGGGGCATCGGGAATAGGAATGTCTTTGAACTGATCTGAGCTATGCCAGAAAATAAGTAGAACAATCCTCTTCTGATTCAAAACATCAGGATAAGCGCCTGTAATGACTAGGCGAATATTGCTCTCTAGGGAGCATTTGTATCTTGATAACTTTCCTGCAGAAAGAAACAGATATGATATGATTTATGCATGATGCATGTATGAATGTGTATGGAATAACGTTTCCGAGGAGGAAGACGCTACACGCTTAGAGAATGCAATGCGAATGATGCATGATTCGGGCGTTGCTTAAGGAAACAACGGAGGAGCACTGAATTGCTGAAGAAGTCCTGGAGAGAGTATGGAACTCTGCGGGGAGGACAAATTGAGTGACTAGAAGCCACAAGCTGCGAGCTGGCAAAGATGGATCAGAAATCTGCTGGAGACGATCAAATCTGGATGCGAGCTCTGTTTGGGGAACAAATCCTGCTTGGAGATAAGAACGTCCCACTTAACTGCTTGGGGAAGACCCTTGCAAGTTCATTGGAGAAGCAAATTCTCGACACACCGGGGATGAGGAGATAAGAGCAAGTCATGGAGATAACTCTGATGAGGAGCAACCAACTTGCTTGTGTAGGACGCATTCCGCTGGGGAAATCCTTGACGGAAACAGATTATGCTGAGGATACATGTGACTCTTTGCTGAGGAAAGATTCAGTGGGGAAGATGAATACTTCTGTACAGCGGTCTGCTAGGGATATGAGAGATCCGCTGGGGATAAGGAACTCGGCGTAAGAACCTTTTGTTAAGATCACTCCACTGGGGAATAAGATGACTCTCCTGGGGAAAACAGGTCCATCTGATGGAGAGAGAAGCGCTCTACTGGGGAAAGAGAGGCATTCGGGCAAAGAACCTCATTAAGAGCTTGCTAGGGGAATCAGACACCATTCAATCGTGATTCAACTGGGGAGAAGACATTCCACCTGGGAATGAGACTTCTGAAGCACAGAGATTGCATTGAGATGTGCTTTGCTGAGGAGATGAGAATCTTGGAACAAAGAAAACCTCATCTAGATGCACTCAGCTGGGGAATGAGAATCTCTCACTCGGCTAGATCCGCCAATGTGTTGATATGATGCGCTCAAAAGGATGTACCCACAACGGGAAAATGCAAGAGCAAACAGATTGTCAGCCATCTTGGCTTTGAAACTTTCCATACAAGCAATGGATTCAATGAGCTGATAGGCAAGCCATGATTAGAACACCAAACAAGTATCGGCCGGAGCATCAAACAGGCATTAGTTCTTCAAGGGAACGCCACCAAGAAGTGGGGTTAATGGGTCAAGCAAGTTGACTTCAAAGGGATCAAACAGGCATTGACTTTCCAGGAGAGTGCCACCAGGAAGTGGGCTTAAGAGGTCAAGCAAGTGTTGACTTCAAAGGGACCAAACAGGCATTGGCTTTCAAAGAATTCTGCAGATTCACATTGATTGTAAGGATGCCAACAAGTATTAGAATTTCAGCTTCTAACTGCTGAGGATGATGACCCTGACTTCTCGACGGTCTTCGAGTTCATAATTTGTTTAGCTCACACCTGAACTTAAACTGAACACCTCCTGATTAGGATAAAATGCCAATGCATAGTCCCTTGCCCCAGCCTGTGAGGACTTTGAAGAGATTCGTTATGTAAGAACTTCTTGAGATCCGTGCTATCATGAAAAAAACTTGCCCCAGTATCAAGAATTTTGGAACCATGCCCCTGCTTGACCTATATTGGAAGTAGCTTCTACTGTGCTTGGGTGAATGCCCTTGATTATTCAGCATTTTGAGAGATTCTTCGAATCTTGACCTGATTGCCTTGGATTGAGTGAAAAGTTACTCGATAGAGTAATCAAATGCTTCTGTGCCCCTGAGGGTGATCGGACTTTGGAATATTGCTGCCTCTGCTCAACGGAGTTCTGAAGACAACCTGTCCTTCAAGAGGATAAAACTTTTCATCTGAAGTTCATTGTGGAAACTTTCTTGATGTTAAGCACTTGTTCATATGCAAAGAATGTTTATTATGAGAAATATAATTCTAATGCAAAGAGTATGTTTGTCTTGAAGTTTAAAGAAACTTTTTGAAAGGATGTCGTAACATCGATTTTTTATGAAAGAAAGAAAGAAAAGACGGTGTGATACCAACTCAAGCGTTTAGCGGATCTCCTAGGAGTCAGCTTACCGTATTCTCGTGTATAGTCTGCTTTCGAATTAACCATGCTTCAATTAGGACTTTTCAGGGTTGTAACGTGGCCAGGTTCACGGTTTGAGAAAAATAGATTTTTAGGCTCAAATTATTTGGTGCCCACCCCCTTCGTGATGTTCTCCAGTCCTAAGTTCAGTTAACTCGATGCGAGCATTCATCTTTCAAGAGGACTTGGAAATGATTGAGGAATCAAATGAGGCGTTCGGACCTGGCAGTCATTTTACCTTTTGTTTTTGGTGTCTGATCACACGACTTTGTTCTCTTGATGAGGAATTTTATTTTGTAATCCTTTCTTTGCTTTCGTTTTTCTTTTTTTTTGTTTCCCTAACTTTTGCCTGGACAAATTCTTTTGAATTTTGATTTGGATGTCCAGCGGGATGCCCTAACTTTTGCCTAAGTCACTTGTTTTCAAGTTGTTGACTTAGCGGGCTTTTCTTCTTTTTTTGATTTATCTTTTTTCTTTTTTTTTGAACAAGTCGTGTGATCCTGAATCTCTGATTTGTTGGAAGTGCATAGTGACTGCCTGAGTCATTGATTGAAGAATTATTACCATTGTGGTATTGATATATTTTGACCTCCTGATGTGAGGGATAAACCACAGCGGCTTTGATGTTGGTCTCGACCTCCTGATGTGAGGGATAAATTTGATGTCTCGACCTCCTGAGGTGAGGGGTAATCGTTGTGGATTTGACTTTCCTCAATATTTTGATAGATAGCCATTGTTGTATCCTTAGATGTGTACTCCTGATGAACTTTGAATGCTCGATCAGGTTAACTGAATACTACCCTGCCCAGGGTTAAAAATAAGGGTTTTTTTTTAATAGAAAACAAACTCCTACTTCGAAGGCTCAGAGGGGTTATCGAGGGTCTATCTCCCTTATATCTCCAGTGTTTGGGAATTTGAAACAATGCCTGTACATCATCAACAGGGTTCTACTCAAAAGCATACCATTTGAGGTTCTTGGTATTATGTTCATCATCCTCCCTTCGGAGTTATCATGCTTTATGTAGCAAGAGTTAAGTATCACAAAAAGCATAAAAAAAAACATATTAGAGCAAAAGCGAATGGATTTTTTCAAGACAAACATATCCAATGCATTATGATTATAGTTCAAAAATAAACAAGTTTTACATACACATAGTATTGACAAAACAATAAAGCTTAAACATGAACATGCATGATGAATTAGGAAACCAACATTGAGGAGATCTTCTCCGTATGGACTTATTGCTTCAGAAGATCCAGTGAGATAGAGGAGAATTTCAATTCTGGCCTTCAGGTGCGAATGTGACAGCCTTTGAATCAATCAGGTCTTGAACCTTGTCTTTGAACGGATGACAATCCTCAATCGGATAACCAGGTGCCCCAGCATGGAGAACACACCAAGCATCAACATATGTTCCTGTAGAACACTTTAGATTACTTCTTGGAAGAAGATTTCGGCAAAGTCATATAGAAGTTGCAAGTGTCCAGCTTTAGGGATTTGAGTTGTGCCAGTGGTGCACAAACTCAAGATACAAGGCATCTTTCTTATCCCTCGGTCGGGAGCCCTAAAAAACAGCGACGGGTTTGTGAATGCTTTAGGGATTTGAGCAGCCAATGATACAAACTCAAGAACACGGAGTCTTGCTTATCCCTCGGTCGGGAGCCCTAAACAAAGTGATTGGAATTTGTGCATGCTTTAGGGATTTGAGCTGCCAGGTGCAAACTCAAGAACACGGAGTCTTGCTTATCCCTCGGTCGGGAGCCCTAAATATAGTTGCTGAAACAGAAAACACCATCATGAGTGGAGGAAACATGTATTACTATCAGCGAACAACAATAACCTCTGACGCTTAGCTATCAAAGTCAATACTTGGAACACACAATAGTTGGTATGAAGGAAGCCTCTGGCAGTACCAATTGCAAGTGACTCTCACGACTTACTTTCTCGAGGAAGAACGAACATTCTACTTGCAGCAGATGAAATGAGATCGACCATTAGAAACCATTATGATTAAACTCAAACATCTCTGTATCGAGCAAGTTCTGGACTCTTTGTACCTCAACACCTTGTAAGGCTTAACATCATGATCAGGTGTCCCGAGAATGGAAAACACCGAGTATTGCCATCAAAATCAGGAGATCAGTCTGTGGTGAGGAAGAACCAAAGCATGAATCTTAACCAACTGAAATTCCAACAAGCAGTGGAGCAACTTGACACTAGGCATTAGGATTACATCGGCTTGTTACTCATACTTTTTTTTTTCTTTGTTGACAAGTAAAGGATACTGACAAGGAAACTCCATGAGGAGGAGGTGACTCTGGATATGAAACAGAACCTTGAGAATGAGAGGTGCCTTTGCAGATCACTCTTGATTACGGTCTGGCAGGAAATTATGGTGAAGTCACACGGAATTTGTAAGTGCTTTAGGGATTCGAGCAATGCAAATGGTGCAATGCTCAAGATAGACAATGTCTTGCTTATCCCTCGTTCGGGAGCCCCAAGCAATTTCAAAGACTTGTAGATCCTAACATCACGACCAGGTGCTCAAGGATAGAATTCACACCTAGTGTCATCATCATCAAGCAGAGAACTTGCAAACATCAATACAGTATGGAACTTAACCAGTTGCAGATAAAGCATCCGTGGAAGCAAATGAGAATAAGACCTGTCTTCAAAAAGAAACCCAATTGAGTTTTCACCTTGGATAAAATCCCCATAAAGTTGTTCCATGACCAATCTTTGAGCTCACAACAGTAACAAGTCAAGTGTGTGAGCCTGAAGAGAGCACCAAGTCTGAATAATAGATCCTCGGTCCTGAATACCTGTTAAGCATGGAATGTATGAGATGCATGATATGAATGCAATGCCATGTTCATTCGATTTCCAAGGAATTCTCATGTTTTGATTTTTAGCAAGAGATGAAAGAGCTTGACACGAGGCTTAAAGATATGATTCCTTGAAAATGGAAGGAACATGCATGCTAGTATGCTAGTTATTTTTTTTTGTACATCATTTTTTGGAAAGTAAATATGCAATGATGCAAAGTGGTGGGAACCACAATACTGGATATATCTGGGATGCCGAGAGATCACACGGCACAAGATCAAAGGTTCGGCATAGGTTCGGACCACCACACGAACCACAAGTCACCAACGGAACAAGTTTCTATCGGAACCAGAACATATAGTCACCAACACACTGAAGTAGAACATAGATTACCACTCGAACAAGAACCATAGTACCCCACGAACAGGAACCAATAGTACACTCGAACAAGAACAGCGGTAACCCACGAACAAGAACAGCGGTAACCCACGAACAAGAACAGCGGTCACCAACAATGTACCTGTTATATAATCATTGATTCCCGCCCCACTCACGGGTAAAATCTAGGCCAAGGTAAGGTCATGTAACGCAGTATACGGTCCTCCCGAAGGTAAGCATCATCACAGCGCGTAAGCGGGTGACGATAATACCTCCGTTTGAAACCACTACTCTGCTCGTGGTCACATAATCCATCCCGAGACGTACACCTCGAGACAAACCATGCTCCCACTCTATCCTAGGGTTCCTATGGTTCACACATAGCCTGGGTATTGGGCCTTTTACCTCTTGAAACACCCACCCAACAGACAGAGATCCAGCCAGTCCAGAATATGATGCAGAAAAGTAAAAGCGCACATAGAATGCAATGCAAACAGATATATATATGCAAAACAGTAAAAACACCCAAAGATAAACACACAAGCGCTAGGATCGACTCGCCGAGTCCGGACCCGCAACAGGTCAAGACGTCCCCAGCAGAGTCGCCAGCTGTCGCTACCGCGAAAATTAACAGAGTCGCCACTAACATATTTATCCTGAAAAGGAAGGGAATGCCAGCAAACCACAAAACAAAACAACGGTCTCACGACCAGAGAAAAAGGGTAAGGGAGTCGGTTACGCGAGGGGAAGGTATTAGCACCCCTCGCGCCCATCGTACTCGATGGTATCCACGCTTGTGTCTAAATCTATGGGTGTGTAAGCAAACTGCGCTAATCTGGACTAAAATGAATGCAGAATGTAGGGAAAATAAAGAATTATGCTCGCACGGGCCCTACCCCGCTGCCTACGTATCTGTTTTGCAGAATCAGAGCTACCGTAGCTCGGCTAACTGATTTCTGTTTGTTTTGTGTTTTTTAGGTGAACAAGTTATATTCACACTCCGCTGCTCGACCTTTGGAGACTTATGCTTGGGAATGGAGCGGAAATAACAAGCTCTTAAGAAAAGAAAATTAAAGAGTGTGGTTTGTGTTTTAAAGAATGCATGAGGAAAACCTAAGCTAAGGGGGAAAGCTTGCTACCTAATGTTATCATACAAAGGGTACAAGTCTAAGCTAAGCTAGCAACCTACGGGAGGAAAAGACAAAAGCACACAATGAGCACACAAACGAGCATCCACTCATGAAGCAAACAAACCAAAGGCACTGGCCAAGTGGTAGAAAGGCGGTCCCGCCATAGCCAAGGGGAGCAGCTCAACCCAAGTCAACCAAGCATTAGACCTCGTGAAAATGATCGGGCCATAGACAAGAGGGCGGACCCCTCTCAGCAACCAAGCCGTCACGGATCATAAAGGAAAACGGTGCGTGCGTACACCGAGCATCAATGTCGAGTGACATGAGCTATAGGAAAGGCGGGGGTCCGACTGCATGAACCCTTTACCTGACATACTCGATAACAAGATCTTTTGCACGTTCGGAAGCAAACAACGCGAAGCGTGCGCATACCAAACAGACTCGATGAGACTAGGCGGGGGTTGATTACGAACCCTTGACCGCATGCCTTCCATGAGGACTTAACGGAGTGCCATATAGGACTTATTACACCGTGACTCCCTGCCGCAAAGCACAAATATAAACACACCAACAAAAACAGAGCCTCTTTCGAGGGCTTGGCCAGATGCATGTCTAATTCCTACTTCTCATGTTAAGGGATGATGCGAGAAAGCGATAAAGTACAGAAAGAGGTAAAAGGGAATAGAGAACGATACCAAACGGATAGCAAATCCGCAATGAGCTAGCAAGCGTAAGCAAAGAAGAAACTTCACGTAATCTAACATCCAGCAAAGCGAGTCAGAAAGCGTCGTCGTGAAAATAAATCACAGGCGACATGTGGCACGCGTCGAGCATAACCACATAAGCAACCTGCAAGAGAACACAAGCCAGACAATGCAGGAATATACATCTCAATGAATGAGAGATCAGATGAATCGCCTCGGGCATAAGTTCGTGTCCCACAAATAAAGTGGAACACGACGCAAATCAATCGCACCGGAAGCGAATTTGTGTCCCACAAATAAAGTAGAACACGAAGCAAGTCGAATCGCAATCAAAGGCTCTCTCGAAGTACCTCGCACATCTCAACAACCAAATCAGTAATAACAAGGAGACACGCACCCGCCATAGAAAATAATAGAAGTTAAATTCTAAGTAAATTCTAAACAAAAGTCTAACAAGATCAAATTGTTTTTCATGACATTTTCATCTAAAAAATAATAGAACAAAACTAAGTAACAAAAGCATTTAAAATCTAACAAAGAAATATTACATATTTTTATTATCTCTTTTTATCAAGCAAAAATCTAATCAAACATAGAAAACAAAATCTAATTCTAACTAAAAATATTACATGTTTTTGATTATTTTTAAAACAAATATAGAAAACAAAATCTAATTCTAACAAGAAAAGATATTACATGTTTTTAGTTATTTTTTATCATGCAAAAAACTAACAAAAACTATTGTTTTCATGGCATTATCATCTAGAAAATAATAGGAAGAAATTATGTACAAAATTCAATTCTAAACACCTAAGAAACTTGAATCAGGGGGGTTCAGATTGAAAAGAATGGTGTAATAAGCAAAGGGCGCAGGCCCACTGTGTGGATGGCCCAGCAGAGATTGTTTTTGTTCAGTTTTGAATTCAGGCCAAAAAACAATGGTGATGCGGGCTTAGAGGGTGAGAATCGCAATGGTGTTCAGAAGCCCAATTGTGTGGTTCAGATCCACATTGATGTTTCAGATTTGTGTTAACCCACTCCACTCATCTTAATCCTAATTAAACGAATTTCTCTTAGTTAATGTCAATTAACCACTACATGATTCCATTTACTGCAATTAACTTCAATTAAAACAAGAAAATTAATGAACAAAGGGGATTAGGGTAAGAAATTGTGACCCTTGGCGTTTACGTGAAAGACTCTCTCCCTCTCTTCCTCAACGAATCGGCGCGGCGGTGTGGCTCCCCTCCTCCTCTCAGCGCGACGGCGCGATACCGGAACCTCATTCTCACAGTCTCAGTCTCATATCTCTCCCTCATCTCCTTCGGATCTCCACTCTCAGACTCTCGATTCCCTTTCCGGTATCTCCCTTTCAATCTCCGCCGTGAACAATAACCTAAAGGTACCACCTCATCTCTTCGATATCGGTCCTCCGTCTCACTCTTCTCTCTATCCTATTCGCTTGGTGACGCGGAAATCTTGCTGTTCACAGTGAAAACGAATGAATATGGTGGTTGTTCATTGCAGGTTATAGAAGTTGTTGTTGATTAGAGATTGACGATGAAATATCGATGATGAGGATTGTTGAACATGTTGCACGTTGAGATCGAAGAAGAAGGTTATCGTGATGTTGGTGATTGCGTGAAGAATTTGGTTAAGCTTCTTTGTTGATGAAGGTCGAAAACGATGATTAGTGCAATGAATCTGTGACGATCGCCGATGAAGATTGTTGTGATTTCTTTCTTTTGATTTCTGCAGGTTCGGTGAATTGAGATGTGCGATTGGAGGTTTGCTATGGTGATGATTACCGAAAATGATGATTGATCAGAGATGCAGAAAGTTTGTTACATGTTCTGAGTTTCTGTTACGTTCTTCGATTCTGAATTTCTGAGTTTTTCTCTTGTTATTTACAGTGATGAAGGTAATGAAGGTGACGAAGGTTCGATGATGGAGATTGGAGAAGGTGATTGAAGGTGATGAAGAAGCCAAGATGAGGGAAGGTGAAGAATATCTGAAGAAGGTTGAAGATGATCCAGAAAGAGAGAGATTTCGGTTGCAGAGTTTGTTACATCTTCTTTGGTTTTCTGTTATCTTTTTTCTGTTCTGAACTTCTCTCTTTTTTTTTAACAGGTTATCGGTTTTCCTCTTCTTGTAACATGTGCTATGCCGACCCGGTTTTTTTGCAAGCTGAGATTTTGTTTGGTTTATTTACGATGCAGGGAGTTTTGGTGAGGCTACGGTTTGATGGGAAGAGGTTTTTGCAACAAGTGTGGAAACGGTGCCAAGTCGGTATATCCTTTCATATGCGGTGCTGTTGACTTTGTATTATGCTGCAGGGTTTTGGAAAGCATGATGAGGATGGAACAGGACTAAAGATTATAGACAATAGAAAATTAGTCTAGACTTAGGCATCAAAACTTCTCCATGTAATTCATGTCTTGTGATGTAATTGATGAAACTTGTAAATTCATAATGGATAGACATTTTACAAAACCGAATCATGCCGTTTATTTCAATGCTTGTAGTTAAAACCGGCACTTGCACTTATCCTTCAATAGTAACTCAAACCATAACTCGATAACAAAGAAAAAAAAAGTTGTTCAATGACCTATAAAACAATCCACCAATAAGTTGTAGTGGAAGAGACACTTGAATGGATCATCAAGGTAATTGAATGACCTTTGAATCTTTGGATGAATAAGGCTGAAACTCGAATTTTGTATGTTTGCATTTTGATAATCTTGAATTGTTCCTTTTAACTTGATACCAAGAAATCTCACACAAGTGCTTAAGGACTTTAATTCACCTTGATTATCCTTGAACTTAAATCTACCTCAAGTCTCAATGAACAAATTCAAATCAACTCGCATCTTCAATAAAACTCTTTATAATTTTCTTCAATTTTCAACTGACGAAATAAACGTCATTTATAACTTATGGCACAGAGAAAGAGGGCAAATTTTGGGGTGCAACAGAGGGAATCAACAGCCAACACCTTGGCGGTCGCTCCTTAGCGAGAAAAGTCCTACGAGCCGGGTACTACTGACTAACCATGCAGCAAGATGCCAAAGAGCATGTTCAAAAGCGCGACTAATGTCAGCGTCACGCCGACATGCACCTAGCTCCACCACACGAGCTTAAATCCCTTTCTTCGCCCTGGCCATTCTCCACTTAGGGCATGGACCTACTCAGACCTTTCCCGGTAGGATCATACCAAAACAAGTATCTGATCATCGCCATAGATTACTTAACTAAATGGATAGAGGCCAAAGCGCTCGCCAAAATTACCTCCCAAAACGTTCTCCGCTTCTACAAACGAAACGTACTCGCCCGATTCGGGGTACCCTAGGCGATAGTGATCGACAACGGTACCCAATTCACCGATAGAAAATTCCAAGAATTCGTAGCCAAACTCGGCATCAAGCAACATTTCACCTCGGTCGAGCACCCCCAGACCAACGGGCAAGCCGAAGCCGCGAACCGAGTCATCCTTCGGGGGTTGAAACGGCGACTCGGCGAAGCCATAAGAGGTTGGGTCGAGGAGTTGCACACGTTTTATGGGCGTACAGAACAACGCCACATTCAAGCACAGGAGAAACTCCATTTAGATTAACCTACGGGACCGAGGCCGTAATTCCCGTAGAAATCAGGGAACCTCCCGTCGTACCGAATCACCACTCTGAGAAACAAAATTAAAACAACAGATAGCTTTGCGTCTGTTCAATTATCTTAAACCTGAAGATGTAGAGTGGTCTGTAATACGGTGAACTGACTTTTATATCGATCGGAATGTCGCGGTAAAGCAAGAGTCGCCACCGACTTTTATTTTATCCAAATATCGGAAAGGCTAAAAGAAACAGGAAAAACCTTTTAAATAAAATAGGGTTCGGGGGGTAATTATGCAAAGGGAAGGTGTAAGGCACCCTTTGCATCCATGGTTTTCCATGGGCTCTTAATTGCTTTGCTTGCTCGTTTTCAGAAAAAGTAGATGAAAAAGATAGGGACTTTAGCTTGTGAATAAGCGTTGCCCTTTTGAAAAATTATGAGAAAGAATATAATAAAAAGGTTTGAGCATTGCAAGGCAATTAGGGGCAATTACCTTAAACTCAGATGATAGGTCTCTTTTTGCCTTTCAGAATGAAAGGGTCTATCCTTGCCATAGGAGGGCAGGAAGCCTTTCGTTTGGAGGTTGAAGGGTCATCGAAGCATCCTTTGCCATAAGACTGTCCCATGCCATAGAAGGGCAGGTAGTCTAAGGTAAGGATCAGAATAAGCCTTTTCGTAGGCAGCCAGAAGATACCTCAGCCTTTTTCCGTAGGCAACTTCCGAGGGTCGAGGTCATATTGTGTATCGAAGGCAGCATCATTTAGGGTCGTATGACCTTTAGTATTCGAGGCAGCATGGCTGAGGTATCCTCATATTCGAGGGACATGGCTTATTCTGCAAAAAAAAACAAAGGCAACAGGCAACAAGGCAACAGAGAGGTTACCCCAAAAGAGTGCGTGTGTGCAACAATCATGTGGTTCAATTCAGTTATTTATCTTGTAATTAGTGACTCTAATCCAGTTTAAATTTGCACTCCCTAAATTACTAACCACGCAGTATATAAAGCAATAAAGGGGAGGGGGAAAATGAAACCAGCGGAGGAGAGGGGAATTGTAACCAGCGGATCCCTTAATAGGGTTTGGCATAAGTAATAATAAAAGACAGAAAATATCAGGGTTAGGGTTTAGGGTTACCAATACTCGTAGCTTTGGCAGTCGACAAACCCTGAAAATTGGAAAAGAAAGAATAAACAGAAAGGGGTGAGTGCATTATCGGTTCGAAGGCAAACTGAATTAACCCCCAAAATAGAGAATAAAGAGATTTAAAATAAATAAGTAAGTAAACAGGTACTTAGCTTTGAATTTGAGGGTTGATGGTCGAGGGTTGTCTGAAGCATTGACTCTGACCATCTCAGAATTAACAAAAAAAAAAAAAAAAAGAAGTGAGTGTATGGACAGTTCATTGGTTTTTAAGAATAAACCTTAAAAATAAAGAAAGGCAAAATAACAATTATTTAAATAAGTATAGAATCAGGACTTAGCTTCTCGATTATTGTGGCGCGTAGTCGGAAGAATCTTGGTTAAACCACGCATGCGTGCGCGGGCTATGAATGTTTGGACTCACGATGGTAGTACCTCGCAAAAACAAGAAAAATGTTAATGATAAAGCATAACATAAGATGGTGAAAATTTGAACAAATATGAATTATAGAAAATGAAGCTAATTCAAGGCAAACCCTATTTCGGGCGAAAAGGCAAAAAATAAAAGTTAAATAATATTTTAAAGAAAAAGGAAATAGAAACTTAGCTTTTGATTTGGCGGCGCGTAATCGGAGAATTTCTTATTAACCCTGAAAAGAACTGACATGAAGAAGAGAAATGTTAGTGCATTATAGTTCATAACCCTAGTTGACAAAAACACAAACCCTAACAAAATAGTTTAAATCACCATTAAAGGTTTTTTAGAGAAAAAGTCGAGAATTCGATTAACATATATTAACTAAATAATAGTTGCTTGATTAATATATAATAGGATGAAAAGGGGGGGAAAACAATTATTAATATAAAAAAAAAAATCGAACTTTCGATAAAATAACTAGTTATAATTTTATCATAATAAAAAAATATTGATTTATTAAGGAACATAAATAATAATAATTTTTATAATAGGAAAAAGAAAATAAGAAAGTGAGATAAAAGTATTTATGTAATTGCCATAAGAAAAAAAAAAAAAAATAGAAAGGACTCAGCTTTTATCCAGTGTAGCGAGGCTGTGAGGGTGCACCATAATCGTCATGTTTCCTGGACGTTTGATCAGCATCCGGTATGATCAACGGTTAGATCTTGAGGACATACGATGGTCCTTGGTTTGCAGGGTACGCTGAATCTTGGGTCAGGAGCAATCTGAAAGAAAAAGAACAAAATAGTGGTTGGGAGTGGGAATCGAACCCCGTCCCTTATACGTGCCAGCCTTAAGTACCTATCCTTTTGCCATTACACCACTTCTCGTTTGCTGTAATCAAGATGAACGCTTTAAGTAATATACAAAAAAACAAATTAACGAAAATTTAAATAAGCTGCGCGCCCTGGGGACTTCATCTTCCTCGTTCAACTTTTGGAAACACAAAGACCTTTGGCCATGGTTTTTGTGTGTTGCCAAAGACCTGTAAATTTCGAAAACTCACAATACATGATATAAATCCAAAATAACACCATGAACCGAATCGAAACAGTCCCCTAAATATGGTTATAGTCTTAGTTTTGGCTAATTTAACTTACATCATAAAGCCCCAATTGGGAGCTCTAAAACCCTAAGAATGGTGAAGCTTCGTCCCTGCACTTGAACTAAAATTAAATCATACAGAGAGCATCGAAATCACGTTAGGAACACAAGTATATGATCAATTTGGATTGAGAACACGTATAAATATGAAATCGAGTATCAAAAAAAGCGCAGAGAAAAAGACACCGCGATGATGCGTCTCTGACAGTTTGGTTCGCTTGCAAGAGCCTGGAATGATTCAGAGGATCACCATGAATCTATTGGGATGCTTGGAATTGTTCGAATCCATCCAAAACCTCGACTGCTAGTTGCTTGGTTATTCCGGTTTTTGAAGCTTGAACTGAGTTTTTTGAGGCTGCCACCGATCCTTCTGAATCCCTCCGCTCAACCTTTGCCTCTGTTTTGGTCTTTATAGAGATGTATTTAGGTCAAGAAAAACTACATCAAATCTCTATATTATGAGTGATTGAGATTTAACTTTGAAAATATATTGGATCTTTCCAAATTTGGTTTAATTCCAATCTTTTTTTCAACAAATCTTGCCTTGTGCGAAAATTGGATCAGCAATTTAGGGATTTGGTCAACTAATGTGGTTGGAAAATAAATCCATTAGTTTAAATCTATTTATTTTATATTTTGTTTGATTTATTTAACATTTAAATGAATAAAAATTCACATAAATATAAATAAAATCATAAAAACAAAATATTAGACTTAAAAGTCTTGGATTAGCCCATGGATGAGTTTGAAGTCCAAGAGCTTAGGCCCAATAATTCAAAACATCAAAATTCACCATTTTGTATTAGGTGCATTTTCTCAAATTTTGTCACCTTCACCAAGCCATAACTCTCTCAATTTTTATTGTATGGAGGTGATGTGAGATATATTGAGCCATATGAGATGCCTTGGAGCTTTGTGTATTGATTTGAATTGGAATAGGAGAAAAAAAATGTATGGGCAAATTTTGGGGTATGACAGCGTCACAACGCCAAAGTTATCAAACGCGAGTTCAAAATCGGAGCCTTAGTCTTACGTAGAAACATGAAAGACTCATACGAAGGCAAACTCGCCTCCAATTGGGAAGGCCCGTATCGAGTCTACGACAAAACTGAGAACAACTACTACCTCGAGAATTTACTCGGGGAAAAACTCGCTCGACCATGGAATGCTGAAAAACTCAGACGATATTACAGTTAAAACAGCTAACAGTCATCCGATCACTAACCTCTGACGACGAGGGATGACCGGATGCGGACGCGCGCTGTGGTACGGACGTGTTTGCCCCATGACAACGAAGGTCGAATCTCCCTACCAACGCAGAGGCTCGACCACGCGGGGAGGCCTACACCTAGCTCCACCGCGGTAGTACCTGCGAGGCAGAACCCCAGCTCGCAAGGGGACCATTCATGCCACGAACATTTTGCCCCGACCGCTGTCTCGTGTTCGTCATAATACACATACCTCCTCTGTGTGCCCGACTCGTTCCCCACACGACCGGACGACCATCCAGGATCGAGCATAGTCAAATAATGAAAAAATATTTATAAGTATAATTATCCAAGCAGGCATAAGTATCCATTCATACAAAGTTCGAAGACACATAACGGGCAAAGAAAAATCAAATATAAATGCATCAAAACTTCAAATAAAAATGCATTTAAAATACCGACCAAATAGGCCGGCCATATCCAAGGATTACAAAATTACGGGCACGAAGACCCCCAACATTCAAACGGGCAAAGCCCCTGTTCAAAAACAAAAAAATTTAAACGGCACGCAGGCCAAGACGAACACAGACACGCAGGCCCAAAGCTAACAAAATCACACGCCATCTTCCTCAACCAAAGTACCGGGCACCACCTGACCATCCACGATTTTTGACGATATCCCGATGTTATCTGTCTTCAGACCCGGGTTCAAAAGCTTCAGCTGGTTAACCGCTCAGCCGAAACCCACCTCAGCCATCTCAAGACAATCGAGCTTGAGAGACTTGATCTTCTCGTCCATCTCAAGCCTCGTCTTTAACCCCGCTATGTCCTCGGACTCCTCCATGGTCGGCTCCCAATCCGCCCGCAGATCCGCCAACTTATTTTTCTTCGCCTCCAGCTCCTCGCCCTTTTTCGCCAGCTCCTCGGCTTTCTTTTTCAACTTTTCCTTAGAAGCCGTGAGAGCGGTCTCCACCTTGCCAAGCTTCTCCTTGGCAGCTTTCCTACCCGACTCGGCTTTCTTCAGGACAGCGGCAGACGCGGTGTTTCCCTTTGCGAGCACTTGGGCCATCTCCAAGACCCTGATGATGGAGGCGCTATCGTTAGCCAGCTGTTTTAGACGGGCAGGGGAGTCCATCTCCTCGATCTTCTAAGCATCAACAGGAGAAACAGCTAGAGGGAATCGCTCCAAGTAATGCCCGTCTATGAGGCAAGGAGGCAGCAGGAATGCTCGGTCGCCCCTCAAGTCTAAGGGCTCCTCATGACCCCCGTCACCTTGGCGTGGCCTCTTCCTCGGGTCAACCCTCCCGGCATTCGGAGCTTCATGATCCAGGTTAATCACATGAGACCCAGACGACCCAGAGTTATCGCACTGGTTTCCAAGCCAACTTTCCTTTTTAACGCGGAGCCTCCTGGCATCCTGGGCCAGCTTGATAAGTTTATCACCCTTCATCGGCATGGCATCTGAAAAATAAAATAAACGAGTTAGCGGGAAAAATAAAGCAAATATCCAAAAAGAGCAATCTGAATACAACCTAGCAGGGCCCTAGTCTCCGCGGGTGTCCTGCATGAAAGGAGGGCCTTCGTGTTTATCGCTCGGGCCTCAACGATCACCTTACCCTTATCATCAAGGATCGGCTCCCCGCTCCTCGTCACCCACTGGGCCAAGGTAAAGCTACCAACATACTTGCACAAGGTCGCGAAGGACGCCGCGTCTTGATCATCCAGGTCCTCGTCCTCTCAGGCATAATGTTTCGGAGGGACATTGAAATGGTCTTTCCACCAAAAGAACGGGAACATAATGCATAGATTTTTCTTTATCTGCTCGTCCTCATCATATTCCGAGTTACCATCCTTACCCCGAACCGTCACCATCTTGGCTAGTGAAGTATACGACATCTCACTCTCCATACGGATTACATAGTACTGGTTCTTGAAATCCTTGACAAAATCGGTAAATATCTTGAAAAGCCTCTGGTCGACATTTTTGAAAGAAACCCAGCCATACCTCCCTCCGACTGCCTGTCGTTGGACGGGAAGCAACGGCAGAACAAGGCTATTGTAGCGCCGATATTAAGATGATCACAAACTATCTCGAAGGTCCGCATGAAAGCAAAGGCGTTCGGATGCAACTGGGAAGGCGCCATGCTGAGATTGGCGAGCAAAGCAATCCGAAAACTGGAGAAGGGCAGTCGGAAACTAACCTCCTTGAAGACATATTTGTACATGGAAAAACTGTCCCTGTCAAACCGGGAGCAAATTCAATCGTCTACGGACGGACAGCCAATATTGAAGTTTCGAGAGTCACTAGGCCCTCTGGCCTCGGCCGCCCTGAAGTCCCCCATCAAGGATTCCATATACCGAGAGACCACTTCACTAGGTTCTTCAACGATCCAACTTATACCAGTCTCACATTCGTAGTCAAAGATCAGGGTGCCATCGTCCCCAGCGTCAGACCCGTGCAGATTGTCTTCCTCCTTCACATCGGAAATGTGCGGACTCTCAATCTCGGCGTCCGAGGAGCTCATAGCCGTATCTCCCAAACTAGATTCACCTGCATGCAGAAGGAAAAAAGTGAATTCGACAATGTGTCAAATCCACCCTTCCACTGCAACACGAGTGAAAGGGTAGAGCGACGGGCGACATTGCCCCCGGCCGAACCCTTGTCGAGGACACTCGTGTCTAACCTCCAAGAAACCCTTCCCATAAAACTTAACGAAAAACTACACTCTCTCCGAACATGATACCGAAGAGCTGGGCAAACTCATGAATCTCCCGAGCAAACTCATGAATCCCCCGAGCGATAACATGAAACTCTTGAGCAAAAACATGAAGATGTCGACCTGACTCATGAATTTACCGGGCGAACTCCAGGAATATAACTAACAAAATGGAGGGTCCATCAGGCATCTCTTGAATAACCCAGGGATGAGGAAGTGTCCTTTAACTTCTCTAAGAGAAATTCCCACTTTAGATGATCTATTCATACGAAGGGGACGGGGACGCGCTCCCGAGACTCCCAAAAGGCAACAAAAATACTCAAAATCATTGCTAAGATTCAGAATCATACCTGAGGTTGACATGTTTAAGCAGCTAAGACTCAGTTCTTCACGAGAAATCGAAGGAGCGACGAGAGAGTTTGCGAGTTATTAGTCTAAGGAGCAAAAACGTAAAACCCTACATGAGGGGGTTATCCCTCTTTTATAGGGGAATGCTCGGAATATGAAGTGTCGCATCGGTTAACACGACCCCCCTAGGCACCATCGTCTACTCATAGGTAATCATTACCTCATTTACTAGCTGCCACGTCAGCGAGTGCCTTTCATGCGAGACCTAATGCCTTCCCGTCGTGATCGGCTTCCCCCGAGCACAACATGCGAGCAAAGACCAGCGAAACATGGGCCGAGCATTTGCGAAGTTACATCTTCCTGCTCAGAAACCCCGACTTGGGGGGCTCATGTTCTGGACTGGGCCAAGATTCAACCCAGTCTACTTTCGGCCCAATTGGATTTGGAAGCCCAAACTTCTCTAAAACCTCGAGGAGCGAACGCGTGCTCGGCTCCTCGAAAACCCAATAACATTGGAGCATTGCAGCACGTGTTCAGTATATGATGCTCCCCGCGAGCGTCCCCTCTGAAGAGGATTTCCCTCCTCGTCCAGACTCAGGCTTACCAGGCACACTCCCCGCAAGCGTCCCTTCCGCCGAGGACCCTCCTCCTCGTAGGGTCACTTCGCACCCAAACCCCCCGAATAATACGGAGTCCACGTAGTCTCTAAAAGACCGCGTCTCCCTTAAACTTCGGAGTGGTTGACCAGGATGGAGACCACGTACTGGTCTCTGATATTTCCGTTTGGAATCCTAGTAGTTTCCTAACTGGGCCTGGGCATCCAGCCCATTAGCGAGATCTTAGCCCAGCGCTGCGGGCTATAAATACCGTTTTTCACTAGAGAGTCAGGTATTCACTTCTTATCCTTTACCATGCGCTTGCGCTCTGTTACTCATCTTCTTACTTTAGCATCGGAGTGCCTTGCAGGTACACCCCCCAATTCACAGAAGATCCAAATCTTTGCAGGCCTTGAAGATCCATTTGATTAGGTAAGATAAAAAATGATGAGAACCAATAAAGAATTCATAACAGTACTAAGTACATGATGGATATGGAAATAATGATCACCTATAAGGATCCCACTAACTTAATAACATTTAATTATTTTAATGTAATTCTTATTTAATATTAATATTTTTTAATTAAGTAAATAAATTTTATTAGATATTTTTAATTAATTATTTAAAATAATTAATTTTCAAAAATTTTAATTCATTATTAGTTAATATATTAATAAGTTAAGTATTTGATTATAATTAAATAAATAATTTTGGAAAAGAATTATGTATATTGAAAATTACGAAAACATGTGGAATAGAAAAAAAAATTTCAACAATTTCACTTCAATTAGAGTACTATTCTCTCTGGTCTTTAATATGAAAAAAAAAAAAAATTCAATGTATTTGAACTACTTATAGTCTAAATAATTTGATATTTTTTTATTAAGAACGAGGTAGTACTAGTATTATTTTTTTAAGAACGAGGTAGTACTAGTATTAGTAGTATTTTTTTTATTAAGAACAAGGTAGTACTAGTATTAGTAGTATAAGAACGAGATTGATGACTAGTACTAGTACTATTCTATAATTACTAGATCATGATATTCATGTCAATCAGGACACTAAAATCCATGATGCTGCTGCATTCAATCCCCACCAATAGAAGAAAGATCAATTATATGATTTTATAAATTTTTTTTACTAGTATAATTTTTACTTTTAATAATTACTCCCTTCGTTCCTCAATAAGTGACCTATTTAGAATAGGGAAAAGCTAACATCTGTCCTAAGAGCATAAGATAATAAGATATTTATAGAAATATTTTCTTGAAATGCGTGTATTCAATATATCGAAACTTTACGTATGACTTTATTGCATTTAATTACATTTAACTTTTTCTAATTATAATATCTTTAACATGTGCCCTTAGGGCACATGTTAGCATGACCCGAAAGAATAAAATAATGTTCCAAAATAAATGACACATTTCAATTTCTAATACACTTTTCCAATTCTATCTTCTAATTAATAAAAATTTCATCATTTTCAATACCTAATAAGGGTGCTAATAGTAAAAATACTATTATCTCTTTTACTTTTAACTATTTTTTTAAGGCTTAATTGCAACTTTAATCCTCCTATTTTGTCTTTTTCTTGATTTTGACCCCTCTATTTTAAAAATCAATATTTTAGTCCTTTTTTAAGTTTTCTGTGCAATTTTCGTCCCTCTATTTTGTTTTTTTTTGCAAAATTAGTCCCTATTCCTGTCTCTTTTTCATTAGAAAACTCAAAAAGGGGACCAAAATCGTGGTTTTAAAAGTGGGGGGACTAAAATCGAGAAAAAGACAAAATAGGAGGACCAAAATTGCAATTAAGCCTTTTTTTAATTAATGGTGGACTAGGTCACTAATTATAGGACTCTTTTACTTTTAACTATTTTTCTTAATAAATGGTGGATTAGGTCACTAATTATAAGACAGAGATAGTATACCGGAGAGTACAGTATTTGTTAAGAAAATTAAAAAAATCTTGCCAATAATTTAAATAAAATCCTAATCATATAAAGTACTAGAAGGTGTTGTTTGTCAACACCTGTGGACCATCAAATTACCACCCTTATCTTCCTTTTCAAAAGATGCGTAATCTACTGCACATTTCAATGAGCATTTACTTTCTCTGTTCCTGACAACAAGTGTACAGTTTTTATGAAAACAAGGCACAATAATTGACAGATATTGATCCATACTTTTATACAAAGAAAAAATCAAACATAATCAAACAAAGAAACTATGTTTAAAAATTAGATTACACCCATCACAAATCCAAAACATTGGATTTTGCTCAAAGATTTTAAACATAATACAACAACTTTATTTTATTATAACTCTAAAAGGGTGTTTTGACATTTAAACCAAACACCAGAGTTCACATAAAACATACTACTAGTACATAATCATAACTTATTAATATTATTATTATATTTCCTGCCACTAAACTGGGTAAAAACCACTTCATTTGCAGGTGCATGGGTTGCAGGTGCAGTTTGCTCCACATTTGCATCCATCATTCTCAGCTCCCATCTCAACACTCTCAAATTGAGTCTTCTCAGATCCAACTCCCATGATGAGGGTCTCAGAGGTTGTTGATTCTGTGTAGCTCAAATCAGCATACATCTTGCATCTGCATAAGCATCAGCATCAAAACCAAAATCAAATCTTTTAGTCAATTTAAACAATATAAACTCAAGAATTAGTTATCTATGAAGCCCAGACATTCCTAAAGCACAGACACAGACACCGAACACAACAGATCCTAAACAACATACACTAAACACCAACTATATCTAATAAAATGACACTCAGACACAGACACCAAACACAACTCGGACACTAAAGTTAAATTTAATAAAAATGAAACCCCGACACAGACACCGACACTTGTGGTTTCAAAATTCCCAGAGCTAACTCAAAATTAAAAAACCCTTAAAAAAATAAAGTGATCATAACTCTAAAAAAAACAAATCAAAGGCAGGAATGAAGATCTCTCACCCGCCACAGCCAGAGCCGCACTTGCAGCTACTTCCGCATCCACAGTTTCCACCACAGCAAGACATTTTCAGATGATAAAATTGATCAAACACAACAAAAGCTGATTTAAGACACAAACAACAAAACAAGCTTCTGAATGAAAGAAGCAACGTTTTGAACCCGCTTTTATAGGGAAATTGTGAAATATCTACGGCCACGTGTTCAAATCTTACGGTGATTCTAATCTAATTGCGGATCTATCACCACGTCCGACGTCGTTTTCGTGAACACGTCTCTCAGTGGATTTGTGACTGGTTTTTATTCTGTGTTTGGGGATGTACTTGCGGTTTTGAATTGCACACCGTTGGATGCTATATTCTGATTATCATAACAAAAATCTATGGATGAGATTGTTTGGATTGTTCAATACTTAAAATTGTTAGGATCAAAATAAATATAAATAAATGAATTTTTATACTAAATTACTTTGATATTTTTAAATTAGTTATATGATATGGTTGAATAATGAATTTTTATTGAATGATATTGTAAATTATTTTACACTGTCAATGTACTACTTTAATTTCATAAAGCAAAATATTTAAAAAAAGTAAATGCACAATTTCAATGCATATAATTTTCATATTTAAAATTTTTAGGTTATACACTTAATTTACTATTAATTTAAATTTTGATTTATTTTTTCAACTTGAAATATATTTATGAAATTACTAGTACTCTGTTTTGATTTTTCATTCTCTCATAGAAGAAATTTTTTCATTGTTGAATTTCTAAGACAGGAATAAAATAGAAATTATGATAATTATTTTTATTAATTTAATATAATCAATCAATATTTAACATTGAACACACAAGCTTTGACTCAAATGAAAAGAACTCTAGAGGGAAAACATGAAGTTCTAAAAGAAGGAGACCAAAACAAGCTGAAGGTCCCAGAGAAGAGGAGAACACCCCTGCTATAAGCAATAACCCAACAATGAAGATTGATGCTCTAGAAGAAGTTGAGACAACTATCTCAGTAGTTTGTGGGAATGTCAAAACAGATGTCTTAACATCTGAATATGTTAAAGAATCAAGTGTGAGCACTGAGATAAAATGTTCCTCTGGAGTTGGTAAAGGCTCATCCTTCAGTATTCAAAGTGTTCTCCATAAGGAGACTACAATTGGGAACCAACTACCAGAAGCTATCAGAAGATCAAGGGAAATATCTGCAACTACCTGGACTATTTGCAAACTTGACCTAAAGAAGATAATGGTGGGTCTTATTAATGACATCTGGACTAGAGATATGCAAAAGGAATTTTGCCTGTTCAAGGGAAGCAAAGCATGGGACTTGGTACCAAGGGGGTTTGTGTTTGTCGGTCTTGTTAGATATGAAGATTCCAAAATAAGAAGTCTATGTGATGGTGATATTTTTGATCTTATGGTGGACTTGGAACTTACCAGGATATCAGTTGATCATGAATTTCATCTAAAGGAAGAGCCACTGGCAATAGAGCAAGCTTCAAAAGCCTGGAATGTGAGAGCAGATGCTTCACAAGTCAACTTTGGAAATCAAGAAAGGGATAAGAACATGATCCTCCTTGTCACAAATGAGTGTATAAATATGATGATTGTTGGGATAGAGAAGGAGGGTACAGACATCTCAAATGGATGGGTTCTTGTTGAAAACTATCAGACACCTCGGCTGAGTAATGAACAGAGTTGTGTATCTATCTCTTCTACTGGAGTTGATCACATAACTGCAGATAATGACTGGTCTCAATTAGGGTGGATACAAAAAAGTTCTTCTAAGTATAATGTCAAAGAGGATGTGGTAACATTACTCTGCAACATCATTAGACATCACTTCATCAAAGATTTTGTGGAAGACAAAGTTATTACATTGAAGCATGTGGCCACTGATCTACAGATTGCTAATATTTTTATAAAGGCCTTAGATGCAAATCAATTTGAAAAGTTTGAGAGTAAGTTAGGCATTTTCCTTCATGAAGATTATAGCAATTAATTATATTTGGGGAATATATTTTGGCCTTTTAATTATTGAATATTTGAAATATCCCCTAATTGATTACTATATCTAGTTCCCTCTTATTTCTCCATTACACCAAAAGGCTGCTCTCTACCCTATTGTCGTCAACAACCCAAATTTGTTCTTGAATTGTTCTCTCACTCTCCACAATCATGTCTCAAGATTTTTTCTGAAATACTTCAAGATGTCGCAACAATCAGATTCTTCCTCTCCCAAGAAGTTATCTCCTACCGATGCTCCTGACTTTGTTCCAAGGACTGAACCGGTTAACCCTAATCAAGTTCTTAATGTTGCTCCCTTAATAATATTTAGTGCTGATGATCTGAAGATCAAGAAATCTCGAACTCCACATGCAAGAAGACCCAAGGAAATTGTTCAAGCAAAGGACGTTAATCCTACTTTGTCCACCTCTCGTGCGAACTTACCCAAGGAAGGATCAAAGTATGTTCACGAAGCCATTACCAAAATTGTTACTAGTATCCTGGATGAACAACATCAGGTCCCTGGAATATCCGTTCCTCTTCACACTATGATCCCTGAACCCGCTGTTGCACCTAGGGCAAACATCATATGGAAGTCCTCTAATGATGATGATGCCCACATGGTTGATGATGATGTACACACTCCTGATGGTGGTGTACAAATGACTGAGGAGGAAGAGAATGATGATGATGTTCAAAAAGACAATGATAATGCAGATGTCATTGAGGATGTCAATGACATTGAGAATACTGGTGCTGATGCTGGAACAGGTACTGCTACTGATACAGGAACACATGTTATGGACCTTGATAACTCTTCTGATAATGATCTGGTAGCTGTTGTAAACCCTAGCATAGCCAAAAGGCTCATGACTAGAAGGAAAGGTAAGGTTGTTGTACAAAGTTCTCCCAAGAGAAAGGTTACTCCTAAAAGTCTCTCTATTAACTATATCAAGAAGAAAACTACCTCTACAAGTCCCATTAAGAGCATAGCTGTATCTCAGAGTGTTTCTGTTGGTCCTACCAAATCTTGGAGCAAGGTGGTCCCCAAGAAAAGGAAGGCTCAAGCTATTGTTGAATCTGACTCTGATGTTGATGTTGATATTAAAGACATTCCACTAAGGAAGAAGCCAACAACTAGCAAGCTGGCTGATAGTGTTCCTGAGGTACCCATTAATAATATCTCTTTTCATTATCCTTCCAGTGTCAATAGGTGGAAATATGTCCACCACAAGAGGTTAGCCTTGCAAAAGGGAGTTGTCTCAAAATTTCCTTGAGAATAAAGAAATCATGGACCTGATTCATGAAGCTGGACTAATGAAGATTGTTGTCCATTTGCCTAAGTGCTATGAAATACTAGTACAAGAGTTCATTGTGAATCTATCAGAAGACTGCGCTGATAGAAAATCAAAGGAATTTTGGAAAGTGTATGTGAGAGGAAAGTGTGTTACCTTCTCCTCGACTGTTATCAACAATTTTCTTGGAAGAACTGATGAAGCCCAACCTGAGCTGGAAGTGTCTGACAATAAAATATGTGAGGTAATCACTGCTAAGCAGGTGAAAGGCTGGCCCCTAAAAGGAAAACTTTATGCAAGCAAGCTCAACATAAAGTATGCAATGCTACACAAGATTGAAGTGGCTAACTGGGTGCCCACAAACCACAAGTCATATGTTATTATTGTGCTGGGAAAGTTTATATATGTTGTTGGAACCAAGACAAAGTTTGACTATGGTACTTACATATTTGATCAAACAATGAAGCATGTCAGGAGTTATAGTGTGAAGGGTCCTATTGCCTTCCCATCTATCATATGTGGTATAATTTTGAATCAGTATCCTAATATCCTAAGTGAAAATGATTCTGTTTGCAAGAGAGAAAGTGCTCTATCATTTCACTACAAACTATTTCAAGGAACCCATGTTCCTGACATTGTCACAACATCAGTTGGAACATCCAAAGACAACACACCTATAGGTAAATCTGCTGTGATTGCAATGCTCAGGGAAACATGGAAGGAGCTGGATTCCAAAAAGCCGACTCTTAAAAAATTGACCAGCTCTCTTGAAATGGAAGAAGGTGTTGAGTTTATTGAGAATGAAGCAGGTCCTGAGGCAGATGATGAACAGGAGGCTGATTCAGATGAAGAAGTTAAGAAAGAGGCCAGTCCAGATGATGGCACAAATGAAGAAGGTGATGAAAACAGTTCTGGTGGTTCTGAATCTGAAGACTAGAGCTGTTGTTAATGGTAATTTTTTTTGGTTTTTAATGAGTTTTATTTTTTGATGAATGGCCTGTACTTAATTGAATATCAAGGTTGCTTTGACAACATTTCTGGCAAAAAGGGGGAGTAGTGTATGGTGTCACCCCAGAACACGTAATGTGTGATCAACATTTTTTTGGATGGTGCTGTTGGATGTAGTTTAATGCTGAAGTTTCCTACTGCTGTTTATTTCTGTAGTTAGTAGTGTTGCTGCATGATGGAAGTATTGATCTGTTTGTGTGGTAGTATAATGATGGTAATGTAGATAGGCATGATGGTATGTGTGATGGTATGATAGCTTTGTAGCTATGTATGTTGTCTGATGTTTGTAGCAGTACGTAGCTATACTTGATGATTGCTTGATGGTACTGTATAGTTGTATTAGCTATTCCTGGAGGTGTGGTTGTTTGGGTGTGTGTTGTGTTTATGCTGTTTACTTTTCTGCTGCAAAGAATCTCTGATGTGGGGACAGGTTGTTTTAGCCAAAAAAAATCCAAAGGGGGAGTTTGTAGATGCTTTTATATTGGCTGTATTTTGTGGTAAAACATTCATGTGTGTGTGATTTCTTGACTAATATCATGACATGCTATGTGTAGTGTTATGCACGATTTGACTACTTGAGCTAATACAGGTTTTGGTCGGATGTCATGCTCGATGTCATGACATCAGTATCTGACAGCAATGATTGTTATGTTTAGCTGTTATATTTAGCTGTTATGTTTATTTATTTATCTCAGGCTACAATTTAGGAAACTATATATTTAGTGTTGTATGATTCTCGCTAAAAGATCTCGTCTACAACGTAGGAATTAACACCCTGATGATGTGTAAATTAGGTTAACTTGGTTTACCCTAATTTATGTTTGGAAGGCCCAAGGCCCAAGTGCTTCCTATAAGAATATTGCTAATCCTAATTTCAGAGGCAGAGATTTTGGCGTGAAGAATTTTGTGCTTTGTGTTTTATTTTCACGTGTGTTTGTGTTAGTGTTGTCTTGTAATCCAAGCAATTGTCACTTTTATGATTGTATTGGAATAGGGTGTTTTGAGTTGTAATTTGTTGTGTCACTCTAAGCTTTTAAGCATGAGTGTTGTGTCTCTTGATTGAAGCTTTTAAGCAAGATCAAGATTTTTTTGGAGTGTGTCTTCAATTTGTTTTCTTTTATAGTTTTCTGTTTGTTATCACTGCTGTGATTGAGGGGGAGTGAGTACGGACTCAGATCTAGCACTAGATTGAAATTGCATTGGGTAAGTCTTAAGTGAGGGGTTTAAACTGGTAGTTTTGGCTCTGAATTAATACTGCTTATAGTGGATTTCCTCCCTGGCTTGGTAGCCCCCAGAGTAGGTGTTGTTTCACACCGAACTGGGTAAACAATCTCTCGTTTTCCTTACTGTTTTTGTTTAAACTTTGCAAAATTTTATTATCAGTTCTGGAGTGGATATCATAACATCCATTATGACATTCATCGTGTGCTACTAGAATTTTCAAGCATCAACACATAAAAGGGTCACATTATACGTGTTTGTCACAGACAGTGGATACTTTCCTGGACAAATAAATAAGAACACGTCAATGGTTTTTAATAAAGTACACATAACTAAAAATAATTTTAAAACGAATTACATAGGTGAGGAGGTAACATTCTTCTTTCACTTTGGCATACTGAAGCAACACAATGGTCGGAACTAACTCATCAACCCTATCTTTGTTAAATCTGATGAACTGGTCCGCATATGATTCCTGTAACAGCCCGTTTTTATGGTATTTATTTTATGTTTTATACTTTTTGGTGTGTTAATTAATTATTTAATCGTTATGAGATTTAATTATTAATTTAATTAATTAAACTTGAGTGCATTTGTGTTTAATAGAATTAATTAAGTTATTAGAGAGTTAGATTAATTGGGCTTATTTATTGGAGTTATAAGCAATTAGGGGGTGTTATTAATTTTAGAGCCCAATATAATAAATAAAGATAGTAAGAGAGGAAATAAGGGGTAGAAGCATCATTTTCATTTTTCTGGTTTTCAAGAATAGAAGTGGAGGAGAGGAACAAGAAGAGGAAAGCTAGGGTTTTGGAGGAGAAATCAATAGGTAAGGGGGAGAATCCCTAATCATTGTGGGCTAGTATAATGGGGTAATTGGTAGATTAACATATTTATAATTGTTCATAGTGGAATCTTATGAAATATGTGCTTAAATTCTGTCTAGAGTATTAGAACCTGTAAAGAAATTAGAATTTGAAACCAAAGAGTAATAATGCTGGAAATGAATACTGTGTATTCATAATGTTTTTTTAAAAAAAAAAAAAAGAAGAAATGAAAATGAATGGAAATGTGTTATTATGCTATTGTTATTAATTCTGAACCAACGAAAATTGCCTGTTCCTATTTGCTTATCTTCTTTTCAAACAATTAAAAATGGTAGCCATGTGTGGTACTACTTGGAAACATAATATATATATATATATATATATATATATATATATATATATATATATATATATATATATATATATATATATATATATATATATATATATATATATATATATTCGGTACATGCCCTGTTTCCTTCCATTGTTTCTTTTTTATTTTGTTACTTGGCTGCTAATGATTCCTCTTGCCAATTAGTAATGTGAGCCACATTATATTTTTATTGAATAGAAATGCTGCTGTGGAATTATTTTTGAAAAGGGGAAAACGTGAAACACCATGTCATGAATACTGCTACTAGATAATTGTACAATTACAAATCTGAGTCACCAACAATACTTCATTGATGGACTCGCTACAGTCCCCTAGCTAGAGTCACATGATGACTTAAACCACTACCTTCTACTTAATGCAAACACGGCCACTGTTCTTATTTCTGGCCAATTGTAGAAACCGAAACACCACCACTTGCTTTGAATTAAACACCATATTATACTTATTTAATAAAAATAAATACTACTATTGCTAGTTGTTAGACCAAATGATAATGTGATATAAGCACACTGTAGCGAATGGAAGCTATGTTGGTAGCCATGAATCCAAATAGAAGATAGAACTACCACCACACGGCTACTGTTGGTAGCTGTTAATTCAAATGAAAATGTGAACTACTCTCACAATTCATTAATGGGAATATATAGTATATACATATATGTTTAGACTAATTAGTAAATAAGCATGAATGAATGAAATTGATTCTATGTAAACTAATATGTCCCTACTAAAGATAGTACTTGGATTGTATTTCTATTATGGTTCTAAAATTGAATTTAGAAATATAGCTAGATGATAAAAATACTAATGTCTTGTTGGTTTAACATGAAAGTGAGTGAACCATATAAAATTGACAAAATTGTGAGTTAGCATATGATAGTGTTAATTACTAGTGTTAATTGGAATGGTAGATTGGAATTGTGTGTTGACTATTATATGTAAATAATGTTTATGTGATGAGAATGTGGTGTACAATATTGTGAATAATTCGTAGAGTGGATTGTTGTGTGTAGCAACCTGCCTAAAAATTAGCCTTTAGAGAGTCGCCACCTATTCTACCAAGGCGAATAGGAAACCTTTAAGGATTAAGAGATCGAGGGTAAGATACTATATTCGGGTTAAGGGAAGGTGTTAGGCACCCAAAACCCTTTCCTAAAGGTTAACATTGCAAAGATAAGGGTTATGGCAAAAACATAAAGAAGGGTGACAGATAGTTAATAGGGAGGGGGACTCGCCTTGTTGCCAAGTGCCTACGTATCTCCTTAGGGAGAATCATAGTCAACGTAGTTCGGGGACATGATTGTACGCCTTAGAGTTTAATTGAATGTATTTGAATTTGTTTTGAAGTGCGAATGTTCGAAGGTATTTTGAGTTACCTTATCGTAGTTGTGAACATCGCAGTTGAAACACCGTAGTATCGTGGTTTAGTGTATTTTGAGTGTTTGGAAGTGTTTTAGGATTTGGGCGTACAACCCTGATTTTAATTTGTTACCATTAGTTGCGATAATCAATAGGTTTGATTACTACGGCTAACGGATTAAAGGGAGGATTGCTAACCACTATAACCGATAGATTCGATTATCACGAATAGCAAATGTGCGTATTTTAAATTATCGTTACTCCTTATAATCGATAGATTCGATTACAAATAATAACGAATTTTGACAAAGGGAAAATGCTAATCATCGTAACCAATAGCTTTGGTTAAAACCATTTAGCAAAAATAAGTTTATTTGAATTATATTATTTTAATTAATTAAACAATTAATTGATTATTACCCACCGCGATCAATTGATTTAATCGAAGCGAATAATAAATTAAATCCTATTATTCTTTGGCTAAAGAACTAATGGGATTGGGCAAACCCTAATGTCTTGATATCTTTTTAGGGTTTTTTGTGATTTTAATAGTTAATATTTAATTAAATCAATTAAGTCAAATAATGACATAATCGAATAATCGGGATATATTGTAATCCTCAATCCTAATCCTAATTTTATTTTCTAATCCTAATTTATAAATTAATTAAACCACCCACAATTAACTATTAATTAGTCTAAACAATTAAATAATACAATAACAAAAATTATATAAAAAACCTGGCCATTATCCTGTGTGGTGAGCCCTTGAGGCTCCATGATGCACCTCCATCTTTGTGTGCGTCGGATCTGAGTTGCGTGAGATCCAATGGCCAGATGGTGAGGGCGTGCGGTGGCCCTGGTAGGTGAATCACATGGGATCTGAAAGAAAAATTATTAGAAAAAATTAACGCTTCACGCCTGGCTCGAACCCAGGTTCGTGAGGCTCCAATCACAAAGCTCATACCAACTGCACTGGATCCCTTCGTTGTTACTGGCTCCCCAAGCATTAAGTATAGAATGAAAAATCATCTAAATTAAACAATGTAAAAAAAACCAGTCAAAGTGTGTGGGCCCCTGTGGCATGCATCCACCAATGGTATGGAGAGAGAGTTTGTCTTTTCGTTGACCAACCAATCCCAGTACAGCGCGCGCATCTGTGATTTAAACTGGCAAATAGCTGGCTGCCACGATGAGGGCCACCGGTCAAAGGACAGTGCCGCTGCCGGAACAGTGAATCCGGCTTTCTTCTCCGATGATGGTGAGTTTCTAAACCTGCGAAAAACGAGTAAAACGCAAACAAGAAAGGCCCTTGTCCACTAATTCAGGCCTTGCGAATCCAATGGCGCTAGTGGTTTGTCCTGAAACTACCTGTAGAGTGCGTTTCGAAGAACATAAACCGAACCGCCCTAACAATGGCAGCGGTTGGCTCCGCCGTTCAAACCTCCATGTAAAACGTCCGGTGTGTTCTAAGAACGTACATGAGGTGATCTGGGCAAGAAAAATCAGACAACCATGCATGAAATTAAAGGAACGAAGTCAGAATTCTCACCCAACCGATGCACTCCGAAGGAGGGCCTTCACGAACGTTGCAAGCTTCAAGACGGGTTCAGAACTGTTCCTGGGAGTCTCAGGAGGATAATGGACCTCTTGGAATCGGTTGAAACTCCCTGTCAAGATTTTATGATTGTGCCCTAGTTTGTTGAAATTTTTGGAACCTCAAACCCTAACCCTTGCCACTATTTTTCGTCCCCCACTCTTGCAGCCTCCTCTTAGTATATATATGAGTCAAATTAGGGTTGGAAGCTTTAAAAAAAATCCATCATCCATTAACATGAAAATTGAAAAAGATCTTTTTTATCAAATCTTTCTAAGTTTAAACCCCATGATATTTTATGCATATTTTCCACATTTGGATGCCCTTGGATTGATCTTGAAAATTGATTATGATTTGTAAAAATCAAATATATTATCTTTTAATATTTAATCATGATTTAATTTGATTTATTTTAAATTTAAATGAATAAATTTAAAGATAAATTAAATAAACCATAACATAAATAAGAATTGATAAATGGGCCTCCCATGACCTTGTATTCATGTGAGAAGTTCAATCTTATAGGCCCAAAAACTCAAAATTCAAAATCCAACAATTAGGGTTTCATTTATTTCTCCAAAAATCGACCAACTTGTACCAAACATATATCTCTCAATTTTTTAGATATGAAAGTGTTTTGGTACATATGTGACACATTGAGATCCATTTGAGGCCTTGGAGATCCAAATTATTTTGCTGAAGAACAAACCCTAATTTATGATAATGCAGAGTGACTTGAGAAAGCCCTTGAACCCTGGATTATTGAAAATGAAAAGAGGAGGGCAAATTTTGGGGTATGACAGCTGCCCCTGTTCAATCTTCTTAAACCTGAAGAATCAGATAGGCACGTCTGCCTATCATGATCTAAAGGTAGAAGACGATGGAACACTGAGAATGCCCTGAAATTTGCACTTGTTGGGAAGGATGTTCTGCGGGAGATGGGCTTAAAGATGCCATCCAGGGTAAATACCCCTCTCTTTTTTTTATGTGAAGCAAACGCTTTTGAAAGGGACCACTGTATTTTAGTTGTAGCACGGCCTAAAAAGGCAACCTGAATTTTATGCAATGGTATGATGCATGCGTTGTATGATGCAGTGAGCTTCTCAAAATAAATGAGAGCCATGTATGTAAATGCGCTATGTATGTATGAAGTATGTTAGTTGAATGATGCATGATTGTTAGTTGAGATATGTTAGTAGCTTTGAAAAGAAAGATAAAACCTTTGCTTGTTGTTTGATGAAATTTTGGGGAACATCACTGCCGAGGGACTAACGTGATAAACCCAATTGAAGTATCGTTTGAAAAAACCTTGTGCTCGAGTGTGAGAGAAAGAGTCGTCCTGCTAAAGCCTGAGTCTTACATAGCGAGGACTCGCAGTTAGTTGTGTGATCAGCTTGCTATAGCGCTAGCAAGCTTTCGTAGTTTATGAACCCCATTTACTATAGTTCTAGTAAGTCGTCGCGGTTGGTATACCCATTCACTATCGTAGTTGGAGTAAGTCTGTCGCAGATGGTATGACCCACTTACTATAGCTATAGTAAGTCGTCGCAGTTAGTCACACCTACTTACTATCGTAGTTTCAGCAAGTTTATCGCAGATGGTGTGGCCCACTTACTAGCTCTAGTAAGTCGTCGCAGTTAGCCATACCTACTTGCTATCGTAGTTGGAGTAAGCTTATCGTAGATGGTAGGGCCCACTTACTATTGGTCTAGTAAGTCGTCGCAGTTAGCCATACCTGCTTACTGTCGTAGTTGGAGTGAGTTTATCGTAGATGGTAAGGTCCACTTACTATTTAGTAAGTCGTCGCGGTTGACCATACCTACTCACTATCGTAGTTGGAGTAAGCTTATCGTAGATGGTATGACCCACTTACTATTGGTCTAGTAAGTCGTCGCAGTTAGCCATACCTACTTGCTATCGTAGTTGGAGTAAGCTTATCGTAGATGGTATGACCCACTTACTATTGGTCTAGTAATTCGCCGCAGTTAGCCATACCTGCTTACTATCGTAGTTGGAGTGAGTTTATCGTAGATGGTAAGGTCCACTTACTATTCAGTAAGTCGTCGCGGTTGACCATACCTACTCACTATCGTAGTTTCAGCAAGTTTATCGCAGATGGTGTGGCCCACTTACTAGCTCTAGTAAGTCGTCGCAGTTAGCCATACCTCCTTGCTACCGTAGTTTGAGTAAGCTTATCGTAGATGGTATGACCCACTTACTATAGTTCTAGTAAGTCGTCGCAGTTAGCCATACCTGCTTACTATTGTAGTTGGATTAATCCCCAAAAGGATCACTTGCTATAGCTCTAGCAAGCTCACCTGTACCAATGGGATCCACTTGCCCTGGTTCGGACAAATTTACCTGCATAGAAGATTGTTTTCCTGTATGAAAAGGATTCACTTGCTTGGAGACTCACGACTCGAGGGTCGGGGAAGATAGTATGTCAAATGTTTTACGACTCGTGGGTCGGAGAACAAACCTATCACAACACGAGGGTTGGAAACTGGGCTTTTTGTAGTATGTAAAGGTGCTAGATGATATGTATATGCTAATGCGTATGTATATGTTTTATGAGTGAAATGAACAGCAAGGTTGCCATCATCGGTAAGGTTACCGGGATACGTCAATCAGGTGATTGGAAAATAACACTCAGTAAGGGTACTGGCATCGGTAAAGTTACCGGAAAGCAGGTGGGCAATGTAGCTTAGCACCAGAGTTTTGAATTGGATGTTTTGATATATGGGATAATGCTTATGCTCATGCTTATGTTGATTGATGTAATGCGTGGAATGAAATAATGTCTTCTACAAGACTACCTGAAAAAAGGTTTCCGGAATGGATGTGAACATTTGTCTTAAAGAAGACTACCTTAAAAAGGTTATTGAAAAGGATAACGGATGTCTTAGAAAAGACACTTAGGAGGGTTCGTAGAATGTCTTAAAGAAGACTACCCGAAGAGATTCCTGAAAAGGATGCCAAATTGCTTTGAAAATGACTACCTGAAAGGGTACTTAGAACAAGAATGTCTCGAAGAAGACTACCTGAAAAGGTACTTAAAAAAAGAATGTCTTAAAGAAGACTACCTGAAAAGGTACTTAGAAAAAGAATGTCATGAAGAAGACTACCCCAAAAGGTACTTAGAAAAGGAATGTCTTGAAGAAGACTACCTGAAAAGGAACTTAGAAAAAGGAATGTCATGAAGAAGATTACCTGAAAAGGTACTTAGAAAAAGAAATGTCTTGAAGAAGACTACCTGAAAAGGTTCTTGGAAATGACGCCAAATTGTTTTGAAAAAGACTACCTGAAAAGGTACTTAGAACAAGAATGTCTCGAAGAAGATTACCTGAAAAGGTACTTAGAAAAAAGAAATGTCTTGAAGAAGACTACCTGAAAAGGTTCTTGGAAATGACTATGATCGTCTTAAAGAAGACTACTCAAAAAGGTGTAGTGTATGTCATGTATCAACCATTGTATGTAATGCATGATTTATGTATTTGCATGATGCTTCAATGATAGGTTGTTAATAACCAAAGAGTGTATAGCTTGCTAATGTTATGAGGTTGTTGGATGCTAGCGCGATTTCCCAATACTTGTTTTTTGAACTTTGAAGATCGTAGTTAGGAGAAAGATTGATTCGAGGTTGTAAAGTGTGAAGATGCCTTCTCCTTTTGCTGCGCGTCTTATGGATTTGATATCCATTGCCCCAATATTTTCGTGGAAAAAGATGCTTACGAGGGAAGTGCCCCCAGGAAATAGCCTTGTCATATGCTTCGACGTTTAGATTGAAGGGTGTGCCCCTGATCTCCAGGTTATGAAAGGTTATCCATAGTGTTCTATCATTTGAATTTGAATTCTTCCCATGTTTGACATGCCCTTGTTTGAGATTGCTTCGAGGTGTGCCCTGAGTCAATTGAACCTTAGGAAGAATGCCCCTAGTTAATAGGATGTTTGGTTGTATGCCCCTGTTTAGGAAAACCCTCTGGACGTGGTTTCCCCATTCAAGAGTCTTTATCAGAAATGATCGCCTTAGTGCTAAGTGTATATTCGCAGATGGCGTTGTACCCTTTGAGAAGTAACTTTAATGTGATGCAAATGCAAGTTTTGAAATCGAAGGAGTGGATGATTAGAAATGAATGCTTGAAGAAGCGTAGTGATTAGCAATAGTTTTAACAAACTTTAGGAGTCAGTATAACCAATCCTGCTTGATATGCTTTCGTAGTTGACCTCGCCTCAATTAGGACTTTTAAATGTTGTAACTTGGCCTGGTTCATGTTTTAAGAAACAATGGATATAAGGCTCAAAATTTTATTTATCCCACCCCTTTCTCCTTGATGTTCTCCAGATCCTAAAAATTCGCCTAATCCAATGGATGTGCTTTGTTTGTAAGAGAATCGTTTCAGTTTTAATGTTGGCCAGAAGCCTTAGTAGAGATCCAAGCATTGATGGTAAAAGTGTTGTAAAGATCTAAGCATGGATGAGAAGCTTCGATGAGTTAGCAGTCGCAAGATTATCCTTCGTATTTCGCCTTTGTTTTGTTTTTATCTCTCATTTTTGCATGAACCCATTCCTTTGAATGTGATCCATCGGGATGCCCTAATTTTTGCCTAAGTCTTTTTTTGTTTTCTTGAATGGAATTTTCCAATTTGACTTATCGGGCGTTTTTTCTTTTGAAGGCTCCTTTTGAAATTTGATCCTTGGATATTGAATGTTGTGACTGCCATGCTGATTTTGATTTATAAGCTTAGATTTTGATACTTCCTCGATCTTGAATGATGTGTTAAGGAAGAAGATGTTGTGAATGTTATCTCCATTGCTCCCTCAATCTTGGATGAACGCGAGGAAGAAGATATGCTTGAACCTTTGCTTGAATCCTTGCTTGGATTAACTGATTCTCTTGACAACCAAAATACGCCATTGAATTAATTGAAATCTACCCTACCCCTGGTTAAAATCAAGGTTTATTTGAAAAGTAGAAGCAAACTCTAACTCCTGGCTCGAGGGGGTGACGAGGGATTAACATCCTTATACCTCCACTGTTTAGGGATTTGAAATAATGCCTGTACATCGTCGGTTCGGTCTTACTTTGAAAGCATATATTTAGCTGGACTTAGTTATTTGTATTCGTCATTCTCCCTCAAGTTTATTAATGATTTGAAAGATAATTTGAAAAGGAAAGTCGTAGTAATGCAAGAGCGGAGCGAAAGAATTGATTTCAAAACATGCATGATTATTTTATTGAATTACTATTCGAAAGGTACAACGTTTTACATCAAATAACACTTTGTGATCATAGAAGTTACAACTTGAAATGGTAAAACCTATTGATCCTAGGGACAACCTCCTTGGTGAATCCGTTGACCTTGTTTTACTCCTTAGTTCGTGGACTTGTAGAAGTAAATGGTAATCTCGAACTTTCTTTGGGCACGTCAAACCTATCGGGAATAAATGGTTAGCGGTGGGTTTTCGTCGTATCGGAACTTCATGAGTTTCCTTTGACTGAACCTCTTTTGCTTTTTCTAAGGATAGTATTACACCATTCGCAATCTTCGGAGTTCATGGATTGATGAAGAACCTATGGCTCTTTTGCCCCTTGGTGTGGGGTCAACACATGTCGCCTTCCCTCCATCGTGGTCATGCATTTTTGTTCAGGGTATTGCCCTAGTTGGATTAACCCTTGCCCCCAGGTTATCGTAGAGCGTCCTTGTAACTTTGATATGTTCTAAGATGAACCCCTTTATGACTAGATACCTCTTAAGTGTATCTATGAGGGAACTCCTTTGTTGAACTAATCCTTGCTCAATGATAACCTTTGATGTATTTATGATCCTGTTACGACAAGGCATGGACATGCGGCTGGCACGGTGATAGCTTATCTTCCTTTCTCCATAGTTTATGATCCTTTTATTTTTCTCCATGAGTTTCAGGAAACCGGCTAGCACGGTGAGTATGGATGCGGGTGAAGATGGAAATGCAAATGTGCATGTAAATGTATGACTGCATGAAAATGCAAATGCATGCGTGTGCACGAGACTCCTTGTATTATAACTCCTTGCATGTAGTGCAGACATGTGACGTGCGATAGATATAATCCTAAGGATAGTCTATGCGGATTTACGGATGACATTAGACTCTAGCGAAATCCTTGCAAGATAGATGTTATGACACGCCAATGGAAATCCCTTATATTAGGGAGTATGCAGAAGGTAGCAGCTGGTGACCGTTCAAGACAATCACCGAATCTCATGGCCATCGAGAGGCCGTTCGACGTGTACCAATGAAGTTGTCCCTCGTGGGAAGGTTCTCTATGCGGAACACAACCTATCTAAGGACGATATCGGATGAAGAGAAATCCCTACAGGCTAGGGATGAAAGATGTATAAACGGAAATCCAAACCCTTCAAGTTAGGGGTATGCGGGAGCAAGCGCGAGGTGACCGTTCAAGACAGTCACTATATCTCATGGCCATCGAGAGTCCAATCGACATGCGTTAATGAAGACGTCCTTCGTGGGAAGGACACGTGGTTGTAAAAATACAAAGGTGTAAAAGGAAAGTCCCTACGGGCTAGGGAGTGCGTAAGAGCAAGCATAGAGTGACCGTTCAAGACAGTCACTAGATCTCATGACCATCGAGAGGCCAATCGACGTATGCTAGCGAAGGTGTCCCTTGCGGGAAGGACGCACAGTTGTAAATACAAGGATATAAAAATAAAATCCCTACATGTTAGGGAATGCATAGATGGTGATGTCCTTCGCGGGAAAGACGTGGTCTTAGAAATTAGAGTCCCTACAGGCTAGGGAACACGTAGTGATACCTGCAAAAATTGAAACGTATAGATATTCGAAGTATATAAATTGCAAACACATCATGAGCATAAAAGCACAAAAGTCCTAGGTTCATAGGTTCGACGTAGCGGCTCTTGGGAGCCAACCTTTTTATAGGGGGGTTCTAGAAGGTCTCATGGGGTCGTTCGTAGCCTCCGAGACTTTTTGGTCTCTTCGGATTTTAGAACAACTCATTTTATCCATGAGGTTCGAATTTTTGGGGTAGGTTCTCGGAGAGATCAGCCAAGTATCCAGTCCAGCCCTCAACAAAGTCAAGCCTCGTTTTGGACATTTCCGAATACTCAACCCACTCCGAGTGGAGTTATCAATGAGACTCGTAGGCGATTCATACTCCCCTATTGATCTCAAAGTTAACTCCCACACTTAGGGTTTAACACAACATAGAAAATACCAGCAATGCATATAATATATAATCAATCATTTTAAGGCAGATAAATAAACATTTTAAGAAAAAACAAAAAACAAATAAATAAAAAAATAATTTAATATTTATTAAAAGATGAACATCCCCCAAACCCTAAAAATGGAAAATTTGCCAAACCCTAAAAAAAACTTGGCAAACCTAAACCCTGCCAAAACCTATAGGAGCATAGTATTCACCATTATAGTTATCCCCAGCAGAGTCGCCAGCTGTAGCAACCTGCCTAAAAATTAGCCTTTAGAGAGTCGCCACCTATTCTACCAAGGCGAATAGGAAACCTTTAAGGATTAAGAGATCGAGGGTAAGATACTATATTCGGGTTAAGGGAAGGTGTTAGGCACCCAAAACCCTTTCCTAAAGGTTAACATTGCAAAGATAAGGGTTATGGCAAAAACATAAAGAAGGGTGACAGATAGTTAATAGGGAGGGGGACTCGCCTTGTTGCCAAGTGCCTACGTATCTCCTTAGGGAGAATCATAGTCAACGTAGTTCGGGGACAGGATTGTACGCCTTAGAGTTGAATTGAATGTATTTGAATTTGTTTTGAAGTGCGAATGTTCGAAGGTATTTTGAGTTACCTTATCGTAGTTGTGAACATCGCAGTTGAAACACCGTAGTATCGTGGTTTAGTGTATTTTGAGTGTTTGGAAGTGTTTTAGGATTTAGGCGTACAACCCTGATTTTAATTTGTTACCATTAGTTGCGATAATCAATAGGTTTGATTACTACGGCTAACGGATTAAAGGGAGGATTGCTAACCACTATAACCGATAGATTCGATTATCACGAATAGCAAATGTGCGTATTTTAAATTATCGTTACTCCTTATAATCGATAGATTCGATTACAAATAATAACGAATTTTGACAAAGGGAAAATGCTAATCATCGTAACCAATAGCTTTGGTTAAAACCATTTAGCAAAAATAAGTTTATTTGAATTATATTATTTTAATTAATTAAACAATTAATTGATTATTACCCACCGCGATCAATTGATTTAATCGAAGCGAATAATAAATTAAATCCTATTATTCTTTGGCTAAAGAACTAATGGGATTGGGGAAACCCTAATGTCTTGATATCTTTTTAGGTTTTTTTGTGATTTTAATAGTTAATATTTAATTAAATCAATTAAGTCAAATAATGACATAATCGAATAATCGGGATATATTGTAATCCTAAATCCTAATCCTAATTTTATTTTCTAATCCTAATTTATAAATTAATTAAACCACCCACAATTAACTATTAATTAGTCTAAACAATTAAATAATACAATAACAAAAATTATATAAAAAACCTGGCCATTATCCTGTGTGGTGAGCCCTTGAGGCTCCATGATGCACCTCCATCTTTGTGTGCGTCGGATCTGAGTTGCGTGAGATCCAATGGCCAGATGGTGAGGGCGTGCGGCGGTCCTGGTAGGTGAATCACATGGGATCTGAAAGAAAACTTATTAGAAAAAATTAACGCCTCACGCTTGGCTCGAACCCAGGTTCGTGAGGCTCCAATCACAAAGCTCATACCAACTGCACTGGATCCCTTTGTTGTTACTGGCTCCCCAAGCATTAAGTATAGAATGAAAAATCATCTAAATTAAACAATGTAAAAAAACCAGTCAAAGTGTGTGGGCCCCTGTGGCATGCATCTACCAATGGTATGGAGAGAGAGTTTGTCTTTTCGTTGACCAACCAATCCCAGTACAGCGCGCGCATCTGTGATTTAAACTGGCAAATAGCTGGCTGCCACGATGAGGGCCACCGGTCAAAGGACAGTGCCGCTGCCGGAACAGTGAATCCGGCTTTCTTCTCCGATGATGGTGAGTTTCTAAACCTGCGAAAAACGAGTAAAACGCAAACAAGAAAGGCCCTTGTCCACTAATTCAGGCCTTGCGAATCCAATGGCGCTAGTGGTTTGTCCTGAAACTACCTGTAGAGTGCGTTTCGAAGAACATAAACCGAACCGCCCTAACAATGGCAGCGGTTGGCTCCGCCGTTCAAACCTGCATGTAAAACGTCCGGTGTGTTCTAAGAACGTACATGAGGTGATCTGGGCGAGAAAAATCAGACAACCATGCATGAAATTAAAGGAACGAAGTTAGAATTCTCACCCAACCAATGCACTCCGAAGGAGGGCCTTCACGAACGTTGCAAGCTTCAAGACGGGTTCAGAACTGTTCCTGGGAGTCTCAGGAGGATAATGGACCTCTTGGAATCGGTTGAAACTCCCTGTCAAGATTTTATGATTGTGCCCTAGTTTGTTGAAATTTTTGGAACCTCAAACCCTAACCCTTGCCACTATTTTTCGTCCCCCACTCTTGCAGCCTCCTCTTAGTATATATATTAGTCAAATTAGGGTTGGAAGCTTTAAAAAAAATCCATCATCCATTAACATGAAAATTGAAAAAGATCTTTTTTATCAAATCTTTCTAAGTTTAAACCCCATGATATTTTATGCATATTTTCCACATTTGGATGCCCTTGGATTGATCTTGAAAATTGATTATGATTTGTAAAAATCAAATATATTATCTTTTAATATTTAATCATGATTTAATTTGATTTATTTTAAATTTAAATGAATAAATTTAAAGATAAATTAAATAAACCATAACATAAATAAGAATTGATAAATGGGCCTCCCATGACCTTGTATTCATGTGAGAAGTTCAATCTTATAGGCCCAAAAACTCAAAATTCAAAATCCAACAATTAGGGTTTCATTTATTTCTCCAAAAATCGACCAACTTGTACCAAACATATATCTCTCAATTTTTTAGATATGAAAGTGTTTTGGTACATATGTGACACATTGAGATCCATTTGAGGCCTTGGAGATCCAAATTATTTTGCTGAAGAACAAACCCTAATTTATGATAATGCAGAGTGACTTGAGAAAGCCCTTGAACCCTGGATTATTGAAAATGAAAAGAGGAGGGCAAATTTTGGGGTATGACATTGTGATATGCTAAATATTAAGATGGTAGAGATGATCTTAATTGCATATGTTTGTTAACATTGTACATACATTCATATCATGGTGTGCCTTGAAACAATGGTGGTTTGCTTTGAAACAAAAGCGAGGCTTAGATTCTAGAGTGAATCGGAAGCGGTAGACTATATGTTTACATTTTGGTGGGCTTTGGTCTTGTCCGGATCGGAAGCGTGGTTTGGATTCTAGATATTGAATCGGAAAGCGGTGAAACCTTGGGTTCACAATTCGGTACCACATGCATAGCGTCACATATCTTGCATTGAGTCACATTAAAATTATGCGATAATTGAGTATGTGAAGTTGATGTAGTTGTGATATGTGTATGAGTTTGATAATTGAAACGAGTGAAGTTGAATACATATTTGATTAAATGTATGAATATGTGATAATTATGATTGTGTACTTAATTGAGAATATAATGGTAGAATTGAAATATTATATTATTTAAGCTTGTTGCGTACTCGATAACATGTGAAGTATGGATTGATTATTATTATCTACATGGTTATACATAGTATGATTAACTACTTGAAGTGTTGATTTAACCATTGTATTCCATTATACCTTCTTCATAATGGTTTGTATTCTCACCCTTCTGTTTTAATGTTGCCTCGTATGGCGACATGCAGGTTCTGGAGTTTAGTAGCCGCGTGTGACCTAGCCGGAGATTCTTCCTTGGTTATTTGGAGACTAGGTAGTGAGTCGATGCTCTGGTCATGTAACACTGGGTAGACTAGGTGTATTGAACTCATGTTATATTTGCGTATGTATTATGCTATGACTTGTGAACTTATTTATTGGTTACATGTCATTTTGAGGGGCTTATAAGCCAAACCTTTGATTATGTTTTATGTTGAATTGGGACTATTAGTTGATGTATGATCATGGTATGGGACATGAATCATTATGAATCACATGAGTATCATATTTTTCCGCTGTGAATGCATATCCAGGTTAAATTGTGATTTTATATTTGAGTGTTATTAAAATGACCAGGTGTATTGTGTTGTGTAGATAAATGCTGTCAGTTTTTTTTAAGGTTTTTAGTTCTTCTAAAAGCATCGACGTGACGCCCTTTTGAATTATATGCATGCTATTCTCTGATTATATGTTAAATAATTTGGGGTATAAAAAAAAGGGGTGTTACAATTCCCAAAGAGTATAGTTCAACATGTTTTTGCTAAACCATAAGTGTCATACCCCAAAATTTGCCCTCCAAATTTCAATATTCAGGCTCAGCTAATAGTCAATAGTTCAAGACATCTCAAGGACTGATTATACACACTTCCTCCTAATCAAGGGTCCTCAAACTAGGGTTTTGGATTTACTAAGGAAAATTGATGTATCAAGGTTTCAAATGGGATTCATATAGTCTCTTATGATTCAAATTACCTCCACGACAAGGTTCAAGCTCTGAGTCAAAATATTGCTTAGTCAATGGCTCAAATGTTCAACAGTCGACTAGTTTGACCTAAAAGCCAACTATGGTCAACTTATAGTCAAAACTCCTGATTTTTGGTCAACATCAATATTTTGAAGTTACATTCATCATTTGATCAAGGGTTAATCATGATTCATCAAGGAAAGTTCAGAAATCAACAAAACTCAAAGTTTCTAAATCAGGGTTTTTGAACTAAAAGTCAACTGAACTTTAACCAGCCATAACTTTCACATGGTTCATCATAAATTTCCCAACCAAAGCTCATTTTTAAGGAAATTGCATTCTCTACAACTTTGTCTCTCATAAGGCAAGGCAAAAAATGCTTCATTTGGGAAATATGAGTCAAAGCATTACAGGTCTTTTTGAAAGTCAACCAAAAGCTGTTTTTTGTCAAAGCCAATATCATCAAAGTAAAATATCCAAATGCAAAAAAATATTTCAAAGTGGCTTGTAGAGGACATCTTGATCTTTCCAAAAAGTCCCAGAACACCTTCATATGATAAATATTGAAGGAGTTATGACTTGTTGAAGTTGGCAAATTTTTGAAGAAAGACGCGAAGCAAATAAGGGCCAAATTGGATTTTCTTGCAAATGGGCCCAATCTTTTATGATCCAATCTTGTTCCTCAAGTCATCAAAGAGATCCAATCCCAAGGCCACGAATTTGTGATGATTATTTGATTTTATATTGAATTTTATTTATTTAAAATATGATATAAATCCAATAATTAAGATAATAAGCAAAGATTTGATTGGAGAGAGCATTCCAATCAGATTCAATCATCAATTAGGTAATATATTTGACTCAATTTCGTGGAAAGAAGATTGGTGAGAGAATGAACAAAATTGGCCAATTTTAGAATGATTGAAAAATCAAATTTCAATCTTTGATTCAATGGAGATTTGATTCAAATTGTAACCTAAAATCCATCTATTATATATTACAATGAATCCTGATGATCAGAAGACGTTTGGCTGCCTCCAAGAACCCTAATCACACTTAAAAAAATCTCAAGGGAAGTCAAAATCGATTTTGGATTTAGAGCTTGAATCAAGGTGTTTTGAAGATTCAAACACGCTCCTGAGACATCATTGAAGGGTTTCCAGTCGTTCCCCAAAGTTAAAGTGCTCAGAATCGATCCCTATAACTCACGGTTTGCCCTCCCTAAGCTTGAATTCGAATTCCATTTTTTTTGCATCATATACATAATTTAATCGCATATTTATGTTTTCCTTGATGTTATGAACGTTTCTGGTTAATTTAATTGTTGTTTAACCGCATGTATGAAGGATCGCCATTGCTAGGTTTTACAAGCTCCACATTAGGGTTTTTATTTACAGGTGAAATTAGCCTAAAATAAGACTACCATCGTTTTAAGGGGGCTGAACCCAATCGATCCATGGCCCTACGACATATTTCTTGTGTGTATTGCATTGTTTATGACTCGCGGGAGCTATGGCGACGAATAAAACGTCTGTAGGTAGAGAGTCAGACCTAAGACGATGGACGAAGGTTGAAGATGAATGCGTGGCACCACGCCATTGGCTCGTTCAAATGAAAAACGTGTGCATCCTTTTTGAGTTGTTCCCCAGATCTGGTGCGCCTCGCCCCTGTACATATCATGCGCCTTCGTCCCCTCAACCATCAGATCTCCATGCAGATTAATCTAACGCCTCTAGATACGCAGGCACACCATAGACCAGCAGAAGCGTGTCACATGGGATCAGGCGCCATATTTTCCAAATTTTTTTATTGTTATTTATATAAACCTTTTTTTCTTCTTTTTTACTACACTTGTTTTTTTTTTTGTTTTTTTAGATTTAATTTAGGTTTTAATTAGTAATTTAAATTAGGTTAAATAATTTAATAATTAGATAGTTAATATTTAATTTTAGGCTAATTAAATAATTAATTTAAATTAGGTTTATAATTAGATAATTAATTTAAATTTTAGATTACTTTTAGGTTTATTAATTAATTTTAGAGAAATTTTAGGTTAAATAAATTAATAATTAGGATTTAATTTTAGGTTAAATAATTAGTAATTAATTAGATAATTTAATTAATCAGGTTTAGCCTTAATCAAGAAACCATAGAAAACCCTAGGAACGCACTTTAGGTAGGTGTTGCGCATTAACCATGAGTTTAGGTTTTTACCCATTAGGTTTTTAACCAATAATTTAGGTTTATAATTTTGTTTTTTTACTTAACCCTTTTATTTTTCTCTCCCCCGTCATCCTTAATTCTCGATTGTTTGAGTTTATCCTGTCTTATTTTTGTATCTGCTCTGGGTTTGTAATAGTAATTAGGTAATTTTATTTTCCGTTAATTTTATTATTGTAACTGCCCTAAGCCTTGTAATAGTTTTAGGTTTTTATTTTCGCGCTCGTTTCTTCACTATTATGTAACTGCCCTAAAGCCTTGTAATAGCGTAGGTTTATGTTTCTGCCTTTATTTTATGCCTTCCCCGTTTTGGTTATGTAACCCCCTCCCGAAGCCTTGTAATAGCGTAGGATCTTTATTTTCTGCCTTTTATTTCCTGCACTGTATAACTGTTAAAAATTAATAGGATTGTATGACAAGACTAAAATCAACTTAGAATAACCCTAATTTTCAGGATTAAATAAATCAATCACTCTGTTTCACACACTCACCTTTAAGGTAATCTCTCTTATGTTGCCTTTCAATTAAATAGTCAAGTCCCTCAGATGTAGGGATACTTTAGCCTGTTGCCTTCGATTCAAAACATCAAAAGATCATAGTCCCTTCGATGTTGCCTACGATAAATGATCTTGTCCCTCGATTAAATGATGATAGTCCCTTCGATTGCTAAGGTATCCTTACTTGTTGCCTTTATGACTATTCTCATCAATTCATAGGACTTCCTACCCTCCTTATGGTATGGATAGCCCTGTGGCAATACGATGACCCTCGATGTCCCTTTACATCCAATGAAAGGACTTCCCACTAACTAATTGTGTGGATAGTCTCTTTCCCTTAAAGACTTCAAGAACAAGAAAGACTTTAAACTTAGGGTAGGTAGTTCTTAATTGCTTGCTCAATTCAAATAAATTCAAAATTACTTTTCACACCTCCTTTTCAAAATAATTTTCAAAGACTACACTTTGTATACATCCGTACAAAGATCATTACAAAGTTAAAGTTCTTTTTCAAACTGCTTTACTATACACACACTACACTCTTTCAAACAAATCAAACAAACAAGTGAGCTAAGCAATGAAGAGCCTATGGATAACCATGGATACAAAGGATGCTTACACCTTCCCTTTGTATAACCTACCCCCCGAACTCAATCTCTTTCAAAGGTCTTTCCTATTCTTTTTGCCTTTCCTAATTGGATAAAATAAAAGTCGGTGGCGACTCTTGCTATCCGCAACATTTTTAAAAAGTCAGTTCTCCTACCGTATTACAATAAGCATAAAACATTAATCTATAAGACATGCCTGAATTCCGCAAAATGCCGAATGATTCTACTATAGGAGAGACTTAATAATTATACGGACAAACCTGTGGTCTCACAACACCATATTAATTTGCTGTTTCTTTGCACCCGACTCAGTTTGTGCATATCCAATACTGTCCACCATTCCAATGACATCTGAAATAAATAGATTAATTTGAAAACACTAAAAAACATGAAAAATCTACAAAACAAACATGTAAAAAGTATATTTACCGAGCAGGGCATCTTTAACAAACTTCCCTGTTATTATGTCTGAAAAACTTGTAAAAACAATCGGCTTCGGCGGTATGTCATGTTTGTCGTCATCAACGAAAGACGTTCCAGCAATAAACTTTATCATATATTTGTATCCTGATGCCTTGAAGGCCAGAACATCGGCACGACCTTAAAATTTGATACGGTATAGGTATGACCTAATATGCATTTTTCATTGAACAACGACACATGCGGTGCTGAACAACAACATGAATATCATCACCCTGTGACACAAACCAAAAATTATTTCAAATTATATGGTAAACAACACACGAAAAAACCATATGTAAATCATAAACAGACCACTTACCGATTTGTTAACAAAGATCATTTCGAAATGTTCCTTGTTGTTAGACACAACATTCCATCTGTGGTGAATCCTAGCAACAATCTTCCAAGCTCTTTTCCATCGTTGATTTCTGCTATTCTTTCAACAGGCCTAGCCATGGTCATGCAATTTCAGATAGCACTGAGTTATAACTGAAGAATTTACAAATGATGGAAAGAAGAAGAATGAAACTGATTCATAAATATGAAATGCATTATATGAACCCATTATTGTTGCAGTAGTTTTGAACGTGGATGGGTATTTGTAACTGCAACATAATGAGAGGTTAAACGTTACAAATATTGCAACTGCCGTAGCACACAATCTGTATGAAGCAAAGCAAAGAATGACGTGGATTTAGGAGAGAGCATATGCTGACGTGGAAGGTTGTATGAGGAGAATTTGTCAGACTCTTCTTATATGATAAATTGAAACCGTAAATAGATAAGGTGTAAATGTAGGTGTAGATGTCAGAATAGCTCATATATGAAGAAAAAAACTGAGTAGCTTTATTATTAAATAGTGTTATTAATTTTTAAATTTAAATAATATTTAAAAATATTATATTAACTTTTTAAATAATTAAAAAGATAAAATTAAATGGTTTATATGTATCTCTGAAAAACATATATTCTTAATCAATACTCCCTCCGTTCCAAATTATAAGAGAAAATCACTTTTTAGATTCATTGAAGAATTAATGTATCTGGTCTTTATATAGACCAAATACATTAATTATTCAATGAATCTAAAAAGTAATTTTCTCTTATAATTTGAGACAGAGGGAGTACTTTAAAAGTCGTTTATATTTATTTCTACAAAACCTACCTTTTCTTTTTAAATTTCAATCAATACTTTAGAATATCTTTTAAGAATATATATTGACAAACAATATATACTATTAACACAAGTCTTTTACAAAAATAAAAATGCTCTAAGTTTGGATAAAAAGGTCATACTGGTGGACCCTGCGTTAAATGTGACCGCCTTATGTGGGTATGGAATTTATCCATTTTGTTTTGAACCAATAAATCTTTCTCATGTTTCTTGTTTCTTTCAATCTTATCTTTCAACTTTATGATAAAGTTGATCTTATCAGCACAAATTCACTTTTCTATTAATAAGATGAATAGTTCATCGGTTTTAAAATAAAATATAAATATAAATATAAATATTAATTAAAATACTTTAACTACTTATTAATAAATTATATTTATTATTTTAAGATATTAAATTAAGAATTTGGCAAATGGTAATAATTAATTAATATAATTAAAATTTAGAAATTAGTTATACTAATTTTTTATAATAAATATATTGAGAAGGGAATAAATACTTTCGTATAGACGGGATTAATAGTGTCTATTTAACTCCATTTTATTTTAAAAAATATTTTTTATAATATTATATATATTTGAACTTAATCTTATAATACAATATTTTTATAAAAATTTGTATAAGATCAATGTCTCACAACAACTCAATATTGTTGAAAATAATATCTATGATTTGACAATTATATACTATAGTTATGATTAAGGGTGGAAAAAAAACTATCATAGTCGTGAGTAAAATCCGTAAAATCATTAAAGTGAATAATTAATGAGTATTTACGCATAAAATAAATAAATATGTGATTATTTATTTTTTTATTGGCATATATATAAATTTAATGATACTTGCAGCTGATATATTTGTAGAGTTAAAAGGTAGTGCACTGACAGTGTAAAATAATTTTACACTGTCATCCAATAAAAAATCATAAATGTGTCATGTTATTAAGATTTTTTTAAATAAAAAAATGATTTAATTTGATACATGAATGGTGATTGGTTAATAGTGTAAAAATATTTTACACTGTCAGTGCATCACCCCTTTCCTCATATTTGTATCTGATAATAATTTTAAAAAACTATTTAAATATTAATTTATTTAATTTAAAATTATTTTTATTAAATATGAAATTATTATTATTTTGTTGAATCTAGTATAATTTTTTAATTAAAAAAAATTAAAATAAATACAAATTATTTTCAAAAATATTGTTATGTGTTAAATTTGAGTTTTTTCTTTTGTATTTAGAAGAAGAAAAATGTAATTAATTATATATTTTTTAAATATATAAATAATAATATTCATGAATATATGTGAATATTCGTGAATATTTCAAAATTCACTGATATCCGTCTACTAAATACCTGCACAGATATGAGACGAGAGTAGGGATGGCAATGGATACCCATGGGTACGGATACTAGTCTTCCGCTACCCATCCGTTTAATAAAAATGATATCCATATCCGTCTCATACCCGTGTGGATATCTGCCGGGTGGGTATCCATGATATTTTAAATATCCGCGGGTATTTATGGATACCCATGGATACTTTTTTTAATTGAAATTTACTAATTTTTTATATATTGAATAGAAAATTTATCTTTTTATTAATAGAAAAGTACGTGTTACACATTTACTATAATAAATTCAAAAGCATCTTATAATGAATATTGATGTGGAATGTGAAAAAATGTTAAAAGAATATTTAAATATACTGATTGATATTAAAAAGATATTCAAGTATACTAATTTTAAAAGGATATTTAAGTAATTTTAATCACTATTAACGGATATGGATACCCGAAGATATGAATACCATCAAATCCGTATCCGTACCCGTAAGTAAGCGGGTAACTAAATATCCGTTTATAATATCCGTGGACACCCGTTAAGCTATCCAACCCGTGCCCGTGACGGATTTTATCCGCGGATACCCGTGGGTATGGGTTTTTTTGCCATCCCTAGACGAGAGACAAGTATGAATATTATATTTACCAAACAGAGCATAAACAAAGCGGATAGCGGATAACTAGTATCCATATTCATGGATACTCGCTGGTATCCCTAAATACAATGTCAATACTTTCATTATATATATATTTTTAAAAAAACTTGTAAAGATTTATTAAAAAATAGTTTAAAATAAAAAAATGTGTTAAATATATTTACATAAATTATTATCTTTAATTTTTCATTATTTTAATATAATTTTTTAGATATCAATTATAAAAAATCAATTAAAATTGAAGTTATTTTAATTAATTTTATAATTTTTTTTTTTTGAAGAATGAAAGAAATATATTTCCAAAAGCAAAACGATATGGAGTCGACCCGTAGGTCCAAACAGCACAATGACTAGAAAGTTGAACCTAAGATCTAGCAAGGCAAGGTGACTAGAGACATCAACATAACAATCAAGTAACCAGCAAATTAATCTCTATTACATATTCTATGTAACTGTTTATAATTTTCAGCTCTATAAAGGACTGTATCGATAATATCTTTACTTCGGAGACACGCCGATTCGCCTTGTTGGAATATAATTTTGTTCCTCGATGTCCAAATAGTGTAAACAGTTTCAGTAAAAGTCATTTTTAATAGGCTTTTTCTATAACCTTTGCCCTTAGTCATACAACATAAGTTACTCATCTTTATATTCCACGCACCTGGTATGTGGCTTATATTCATCCAAGCTAGAACTTGATTCCATACACCTTTGGTCACCTCACAGTCGAAGAGAAGATGATTGCAACTCTCCCTCAAACCATAAAAATCACATTTTCTATCAGTATTAATTCCGAAGCGGGTAAGGCGGTCTTTTGTGGCCAGTCTTCCTTGACATACGAGCCAATGAGTGAAAATTGCTCTCGGTCTCGCATAATTTCGATAGAAGAGTTTCCTCCAAGGAACAATTGGTTTATCCCCTCTGAACAGATGGTAAATTTTTCTGGTTTCATATCGATCAATAGCATGAAACCCTTCCCATTCAACATATTTGATAAGCGTATCTCGATGTTTGAACATAGCCTTAATTATCCAAGAGCTATGTGTATCGGGTGTATACGTTGTAGCATCTTTCTTCTTCAGATAATAAATATGAACCCAGTTTATCCACAATTTATCATTCTTGGCACAAACATTCCAAAGGAGTTTACCTATAGTGGCTTTGTTCCAATCGCGCAGATGGATAAGGTTCAGCCCTCCTGCTGCAACCGGATTGCTTATGTGATCCCATGAAACGGGGGCCTTACGAGATGGACAATCCTTTCCTGTCAAGAGAAAGCTCATGCACATATTTACGTTATTATGTGTTAAAATTATTTTTTTAATTTATAAAAAATAAATTTTAAAATAGTTTTTATTATTTTAAAAATAATATTAAGAAACATTTCCTAAATGCTACATAATTTATGACATGAAGAAAAGTTATTACATCTTTTAATTTTTATTCATTTGCTAAATGAGTTTCCGTGAGATAAAAGTAGGCATAAAGGTAGACGCTTCAAAATAAAAAAAAGATAATTATAACCGGATCGGACATAAAACAGGTATAGGCAAGAGTTTAAGGTTTGACCGGGATCAGACCGTTTTATAAATATATATATATATATATATATATATATATATATATATATATATATATATATATATATATTCAAATAAGTAAAGGTTAAAAACTATATAAAGTTACATATATTTATTTTTCAGTTTTTTTTTTCACTTCAACGTTTATAATCTTTTAAACTTAGTACTGTTTTTGAACTTGATCTTTACATTACAAAAGTCCCACATTGACCAATTCTCTCAGTATAAGATGAGCATGCATTATAAATATACATGAAGTGGACACCGGTGTATCTCACAATATTGAAAGAGTGTGGCTCATTTTCCCAAGCAAGTACACACTTTTTTAGTCATACATCTGACTCATGTTAAACCTACCTTTACTCACCATCTTCTCCCAGATCAGCGGGTATCTCACCACAAGCTCCCTCAGATTTATGATATTTTTCAGCACCCACGAACTAGTAGCTCCAACATTAGCATCCATAACATCTTGCCCCTTTAAGAAATACTGATGCACCCACTTAACCCATAAGGTTTCAGCCTTTGTACATATATTCCATAAACACTTTAGCATTGCAATATTGTTCCATAAAGAGAGGTTATAGATACCAAGTCCCCCCTGCTCCCTAGGTTTACAAACAGTATCCCAGGCCACGGGACTTTTTTTGGTCACCTCAGTACTTCCAGCCCAGATAAAAATCCTGCATATAGATTCAATTTTCCTGATGACAAATTGGGGCATAGGTAAGCAGTGCATCCAATACTGTGTAATAGCAACACTGATACTTTTCACAAGTTGGATTCTACCAGCATAGCTCAACATTTTTGAGGTCCAGTGAGTCATTCTTTGCAGAATCTTCTCAATTAGAGGCATGTAGTGATGAATATTCAATCTTTTACTAGTGATTGGAACTCCTAGGTATCACATGGGAAGCCGTCCCTCCTCAAAGGTAGTGACAACTTTCATAACATGTCTCTCATATGCACTAAGACCACCACAATAGAGCCTGCATTTTTTAGGGTTCACCATAAGCCCAGTTGACTTGGAGAATTGCTCTATCGTGTCTAGCAACATCTTCACAGACTGCACATCACCCCTGCAAAACAGTAAAACATCATATGCAAAGATGAGGTTAATGAAATTAAGTTTCTCACACTTTGCATGATGATTGAAATCTGGGTTAGCTTGCATTTTTCTTAAAAGTCTATGGAAGTACTCCATCATGATAACAAACAGCAAGGGGGAGATTGGGTCCACTCGTCTATGGAAGTACTCCTCAGAAATGGCACCATTTATATTGAACACATATGTCACTGTGTTCAGTACTGTCAGGATCTATTGAATAAACATATTAGGCAAACCTAATTCCTTTAAGACCATGTGGAGAGCACCCCAATCCACCATGTCAGAAGCCTTTTGAAGGTCTAATTGTAACATACACATGGGAGTGCCACCTTTCCTTGTATATCCTCTTATCAACTCATAAGCCAACATTATGTGATTATGAATAATCTGCCCTGGGACAAAGGCAGCATGGTTAATCCCAATAATACTTGGCAAAACTTTAGAGAGTCTAGTAGTCATGTCTTTAGAGATTATCTTGTACACAGTTGTACATCCAGATATGGGCATGTAATCCTTCACACACTTGGAATCTGCACTCTAAGGGATTAAAGTAACAACTATTTTGTTCATGTCTTTTAGGATGCTACCATTCTCAAAATATTCCTGAACAGCAGCAACAACATCATACTTTACTATTTACCAGGTTGCTTTGAAAAATTTAGCTCCATACCCATCAACTCCTGGGGATTTCAGATCTCCTATACCATTAAGAGCCTCCTCAATTTCCTTTGTTGTCACCCTGCTAATAAGTTGCTCTCTCTGGTCTATAGTAAGCTGATTGCCCATTCTCATAGCTTCAATGTTTATGTGGGTGATACTAGCAGTAGCTTTACCCATAAGGTTCCCATAGAAATGCAAATTTCCTTCTCAATGCCATTCTGATTAGTAAGTACAGTGCCATCCTCTTGCTAAATAAAATTCAGACTTTTAGCATTATGCCTGGCTTTGATGTAAGCATGGAAGAAAGCAGTATTACTATGCCCCTTTGTAAGCAAATTTATTTTTGACCATTGGAGCATAGACTTCACTTCCAACTCATTTCACCTAATGACATCCTCAGTCAATACTTTAACTCTCTCAATGGTTTCAAGATTCATTCTATTACTCCTCATATCCAAATGAGCCTCTTCCAATTTCTTTCTAGTCTCCATCTTCTTAAGCTGCAAGTTAGAAATAGGTTTATTCAAATGCCTCAATTTAGGTTTAAGTCTCTCCAACTTTTTCCAGAGTACTTTCATAGGTCTCCCCCTGGTAGGAATCTGCCAACTATCCTGCACAACCTCATGGTATCCTGTAAGATCAGTCCAGCAGTTATTGAACCTAAAAGGTCTACTACCTCTTTTGACACTTATAGGTTTACATAGAAAGAGAATAGCATGATCAGACATATTGGGTGGTAACACATTCGGGATCAAGTCATTATTATCTTGGAACCAATCAACATTAGCTATGAGTCTATCAATCCTTAAGTAGATAGGGTTGGTACTTTTTCTGTTAGACCAAGTGAAGAAATCACCTTTACTCTCCATCTCACTGAAATTGATAACATTCATCATATTAGCATAATCCTCAAATTCTACCTCAGTCACAATCTTGCCCCCAACTCTGTCTTGGGCCTTGGCCACATTATTAAAATCCCCTATAGCACACTAAGCACCTGTTTGGTTAGCATGAATCTTAGCCAGATCTCTCCATAAAGGCTGCCTTTGATTTAGCTGGTTTAAGGCATAAATGCCAGTCAGCCAGTACTTGAAAATTCCAAGGTTATCATACACCCCACAATGTATATATTGACTAGTGCTGCTCACAAATCTGAGATCAATCTTATTTCTATCCCATTGTATCCATATTCTACCATCAGTATGTTTATTATAGTTATCAAAGTATTCCCTGTTCATGCGCAAATTCGCCCTAATCTGCTTTGCATTAGATCGCTTAACCCTAGTCTCAATTAGAATAGCTATCCCTGGTTGGAGTTCCTGGAGACGGGAGCTAATCTCCCTTAATTTCCCAACTTTATTTAACCCCCTTACATTCCAAGCAACTAGAATGGTCCTCTATCAACGACAACTAGAGGGACATTCAAAACCCCTAGAGCCTCATATACATTAATGCAATTTACAATAGTTTGGGAATCAATAGAAACCCATTTACCTCTATCTCTTGTAGCTTTCCTCACCCTGATCCAGCTCTCTTCCAAGTCTTCCTCCTGGTTATTGTTATTTGTCAGATTCTGTTGGGGTCTCTTAGTAACCTCCTGATTAATTCCTTCTTCTGGTTGTTGTTGTGTGATCACTTCTTCTGATTTTTGAGGGATGTCTACCTGCTTCTTTTTCTGTTGCCATATTCTGACTTTCCTCGTTATCTTGTTAGTTTATTCTAACATAAATCAAACTACTTATTAAATATGTTTTAAAAATATGATTTTAAATAGTTATGAATTTGATTGATAAGATAATAAAAAGTAGCCTTTATCTTTACCCCATGTTTTAAAAATCAGGGAATGAACCAATAATATGTGCGGATGGATTAAGATTCAATTAGTTTAACCTATTAAATCATAATTGAATCGCATGCATATAAAATTTAAATTAAAATATTAAATAAATATGCTATTAAATATCCTAATAAAATTAATTTATATTATAATTAAAAATAAAATTTTCAAACAAATATAGTATAATAAACAAATGAAAAAGAAGAATAATGTAATGTAAGGTTAAATAACAAATAAAAAAGTTAATTAAGGACCAATATTTATAATTTTGTTCTAATTCTTTGACTCAAAGTCACTGATTCTTCATCAGCATAATTTTTCTCATCTCTTTCAAGACGAACATCATTTATCCCATGTCCACGAACACTACATTATTTCTTCACATTTTATTTGCATTTCATTATCTCACGTCTTTCAATTTTATTCTTTAACTTTCATCTATACAATTTTAAATGTTTGTTATAATTATTTTTTTAGATCTAAACAAAGAAAACAAAGGAAATAAACCATAAAAAATAATTTATATTTTTTAAACTGTCTGGTTCAACGAAATCGTCCCGATTATAGAGTTATTTTGATTTTTCGTGGTTGAAGCGATTTTATTTCGATTTTATAGACTTAACAGTTTGTTGATTTAAACTGACCAGATTAGACTACGGTTCTACTAATGAGTTCAATTCGGTTTTAAAAAACATTGTTTTACCTTTTAGTTTTTCAATTCAGAAAAATAAAAAAATTATATCTAGTAATTATTATTTAACTTCTAAATTCTAGATTTTTTTTTTAAAGTTACTTAACGTTGTCTCTTTGTTTTTTTTATCATTTATCTAAAATTCATTAATATCCTTTACAATTTATAAATAATTTAAAATAAATATGTTTTTACTTTAAGAATCTAAAAAGTCAAAATTTATATCAACAAAATTTATGAATTTTTTAGTGCAATTTTCTTATTTTTTTCTCTATCATTTTCATTTCACCTTCTTCCATTTTCTTCCCCCGCTAATCTTAACATTATTCTCTATTGATGCTCATTGATACTCTCTCATCTATTGTTTTCTGATAAAATTTACACGTATGCGTTGAATATATTTTCATATTATATTATAAGAAATTCTTATAATTAAATATAAGTTTGACAAAATTTACTTTGATCTAACTTATTCTCCCTCGTAATAATTAGATTATGGGTACGATAAATAAGAAACTCTTATACTGTTCATACATAGACATTACTATAGAGTATCCGCACGTATCGCTGCAGGGGCGGAGCCACATTAGAGTTAGACTTTGTTTGCGAGTTTGGAGGGGAAATGATAGGAGGATTTTGGAAAATAGAAAGAATTTGGTGAAAAGAATAGAAAGATTTTAGGTAGAAAGGTTTTGGAGGGTTTAATTTTATTTATAACACCAAAAACCTCATAAAATGGGGAAACTAGAAAATGGTATTGAAGGAGGGTTTTGGAGGGCTTACATGAAATTTCCAAATATGTTTTAGGTTGTTATACTATTCTGAAAATTAAAAATATATCAATGATAATGACTCTTTTATCTTTCTAAACAAAATCATTTTTAAAAAAATGTCAAATATTTTTTAAATTTTTTTAAAATTTCGTTTTCGAAAGCATTTCCATCCCCTCCACTTCCTCCAAACTCGCAAACAAAACCTTAGGATATGCAAATGAACCCCTTACTTTTATAATTTCATACCAATAATATGTGTTTTTTAATATTTGCACCCTCCCTGAAAATTCAGTATTGCACTTATTTTTTGATCTAACTTATTCTCCCTCATAATAATTAGATTATGAGTACGATAAATAAGAAACTCTTATACTGTTCATACATAGACATGACTATAGAGTATCCGCACGTACCGCTGCAGGGGCGGAGCCACATTAGAGTTAAGCTTTGTTTGCGAGTTTGGAGGGGAGGGGAAAGGATAGGAGGGTTTTGGAAAATAGAAAGAATTTGATGAAAAGAAAAGAAAGATTTTAGGTAGAAAGGTTTTGAAGGGTTTAATTTAATTTATAACACCAAAAACCCCATAAAATAGGGGAACTCAAAATGGTATTGAAGGAGGGTTTTGGAGGGCTTACATAGAATTTCCAAATATGTTTTAGGTTGTTATACTATTCTGAAAATTAAAAATATATCAATGATAATGACTCTTTTATCATTCTAAACAAAATCATTTTAAAAAATATCAAATATTTTTTTATATTTTTTTAAAATTTCGTTTTCGAAAGCCTTTCCATCCCCTTCACTCCATCCAAACTCGCAAACAAAACCTTAGGATATGCAAATGAACCCCTTACTTTTATAATTTCATACTAATAATGTGTGTTTTTTAATATTTGCACCCTCCCTGAAAATTCAGTATTGCACTTATTTTTTGCATTTAAAAACAGAGAAAAACTTACATGGATACGAACATAAATCATTAGTGTTAGGAACAACCAATAAGAAAGGAGAAATTTTTAAATTTATTTAAAATTTAACTTCTTTTTTAATTGGATTCATGTGGTGGTTGTGATTAAGTAGGAGAGAGAATTTTTTGTTTTGTTTTTTAATTAATAAAAATTTGTGATTGGTTGTTTGTAAAGCCACTTGTTATGTTTGTGCTTATGCAAGTATTATTCTTAAAAACAAAGTCTCCCATTACAGTCAATGACACTATTCTTCTTCTGTTACACCCAATGACACGTATTAGATTAATGCTACTCCAAGACTCTCAATAATACATAAGGAATGGAACCATGGTATTGCGACCGAAAGAAAAACAATTTCCACTAAACTAAGCTAGTGCCACAAATGTGACGGTTATTTATTTAAGGATTTCTATATGCATTGAAAAAGAAATTGGATATTCATGTATATCTATTTATTATAAATGATTTTTTAATATATATATATATATATATATATATATATATATATATATATATATATATTAAAATTTTATAATTCAAACATATTAATATAATCATTATTTTATAAAAAATTATAATTTTCCATATATATATATATATATAATTAATTCTTGAAAATAATAATAATAAATTATAATTATATAATTTTTTTTACCTCCTGGAACAGGGTTCTGGCTTCGCCACTGCCCGCCTGAGCACATCTCAAATATTTTAAGAAAAACTTGCATTGATTGAATTTGAGTTTTTTCTATTTTAAAAAAGATGAGGACTAAATGGATAATAGGGACAATAATATGCTTCCCGAACCCGCTTAGTTGATAATTTAAAATATTAGTTGTTTTGTTAATATATTTGTGATTGCAATTTTTTTTCCATTTTTTATTCTAATTATTAGAGTTCGGGAGATATTATAGGTTTGGGAAAATGAATTATTTTAATTTTTAGAAAAATAGTTTTTATGTGGGGATGGAGACTAGGTGGAGTTACCCAAATTCGTTCCAGACATTTTTAAATTCAATTATTTATCCTTATTTAAATTCGGAGTGGAGTACATGTACTTCAATTAAATACAAGTTGAGTACAAGAAAGATAAAAATCTATATTATCTTGCCTCATTGTCATGTCTATTTATATATGTCTTCAAATGTTAAAGGATTTCAAAATTAATTGATGTTTATTTACATTTAAAATTATTTTAGATCGTTAACTTTATAAATATAGTATTCTAAATTGTTAGTCAAATATGACAAACATGCGAGGAAGGGCAATGGTTATGGGGGACTGCGGCATTCCGCAAGGGGCAGTGCACAACCCCGATTCGGTTACTGCTGCGCAGCTGTTCCAGGAGCTACATGGTTCTGTTTTAAGAATCTCGGACAACACCGATTCTGTCACGTGGGATGCGGGAAAATACAGTTCATTTTCTGTAAAGTCTTGCTATCTTTTCTATGCAGGTTTTTACAATCCTTATGGCCCGTATGGTAGACACGACGGAGCATTATCTCTAGTTTGGAAGTCGAAGGCTCCTTTCAAGAATAAAGCTTTCGGTTGGAGAATTTTGGTTAATAGATTACCTACTAAGGATCTCTTGAAAGTGAGAGGTATCTCTTTTCCGAATTCATCTCTTAATTGCGTTTTTTGTGGTTATGCTCTTGAAACAATGGAACACATATTTTTCAAGTGTTCTATCGTGAAGTTAGTTTGGAGGGATATAGCGGAGTGGATTGGTATGTCGGATGTAACAGATGAGGACCCTAAAGGGAGTTTCATGTTTTGTTACAATTTTTACAAAAGAATGAAGATGAAGGAGGGTAGACTTAGTTGCATTTGGTTGGCAATAACTTGGAGCATTTGGTTAGTTAGGAACCGTATTATATTTCAGAAGGATGCTTGGAGCGTTCTTAATATGACTTGGAATACGTTGATATGGAGATGGTCTTTTGTGGAGAGATTACTCACCCCAATTGCAACTTCTACGATTTTTGTAAAGACCCGATGTTTTTTCTTTCGTAGATTCAATTAGTTTGTAATTTCTTTTGTCGAGTTTATCTCGTTCTTGTGTAATAGGTTTTGAGAACCCTTAGTTCTCCATCTAATATATTTTGCTTACACAAAAAAACAAACATGTGAATCTCCATTTTATAATATCTTGTATAAATCACTAATTCACATATATTAAAGCCTTTATTGGGGGAGGAAGATTGAGGGGGTTAGGGAGAGAGGAGTCGAGACAGGAGAGCCATAGCCCTAAATGGAAGACGGAGAAGGCTATGGAGCTAGGTTGCAACGATAACAAAAACAGAGTTTATTACAATAAAAGAATCACAATTTTTAAAACAAAGTCTACTTCTAAAATTCAACCACATCATTCTCAAATTCATTTGCTAAATTAGTTCACGCGTTGACAGGGAAAAAGAAAATATCTGAAAAATGAGTACAACGAATATGAAATTATTAGAGGATTCACATCTTTTAAGAGAATACAATATTTCTTATTAATAATATTCAAATAAAAAACACGACATAAAATTTAACAAAATTTACATTTAAAAGTATTTAAAATTATTAGCTGAACACGAAAAATAATTACAGATAAATGTTAGTCGAACAAAAAAACAACTTAATGTAAACAGAAGATTTTTTTCAACTCTATTAAAGTTCAAGAAATTTGTATGAGTATTAGAAAACTTAAAATAATATGGAATTTAACGAAGAACTTGGACTCGAGTGATAAACGAACTCCTGCTAAGAAACAAAGATTCGAAAAATATCGAGTTTGATTCCTAGTGAGAACAATAATTGACCACCTCTCGGCACGAGCTATGGATTATTAGGATCTATTCCCCTAAGAACGAGAGTGCAAATAAGAATATATATATATATATATATATATATATATATATATATATATATATATATATATATATATATATATATATATATATATATATATATATATATATATATATATATATATAATTTTAAGTTTAAGTTTTACGTTTTATTTGGACTTCATATTTATAGTGTCTCTAATTTGATTGACAAAATTTAAGGAAGCATGTCTGAAAAATAATGCATGTGTAGTGTGGGTACGAAAAAACACAAATGTAGTTAAATAGGGGACATCGATGCAACACACGAAGTGTCACGTACACCTAACAATGACAACAAACACACACTACCTGCAAAAGTGTTGTAGGGCATGATGCTTTAAACAATAGGACTAAATTTATTTATAAGCATTTTTTTTAATGAACTCTCATATATAAAAATAAAAAGGTGGAATAACATACAAAAGAAATTGGCCAGAGTCCTCAAAAAAGATGGAAAAACAACCTTCCATCAACAGGATGTGAACCGATAGCAAGGAAAACCTAGCCTATTACTTACAAAATCCTTCTTTAAACCTAACGGAATGGACTCAAAAATGGTTAGCGATGTCAACTGTAATCCTAAATTAGCCAGAAAATCTGCACAAGTGTTGCCTTCCCTATAAATGTGAGAAAAAGAGATGATGATTGGAAAAGAAAGTGGTACAAACTAACCACTTTCTTCTAAGCTGCCACTGAACAAGAGCAGAATTTGAGATCGCTTGAATAACGAGCTTGGAATCTGATTCAATCCATAACTTGTGCCAACCCTTGCTAATCGCGATCTCCATCGCCATAATAGCTGCTTGGAACTCAGCCAAAGTTGAAGACAACCACCGGACAGAATCCGCAAAAGCATAAATGAAATTTCCTCCGCTGTCACGAAAAAGACCCCCACAGCCAGCAGAAGAAGAATCAAGAACGAAAGCCTCGTCACAATTGCACTTCATCCAACCGAAAGACGGAGGCTTCCAAAAAAACTCTATGATACGGGGAGCATCACTTCATTGCACAAGTAAATTGAACAAACACATATTATCAAACAAACATCCTACACTAAAAACAGTAAATTGAACAAACACAAATTATCAAACAAATATCCTACACTAAAAACATATACCTGTATCCTACACCGTAACAATTGTGTGAGTGTTTTAGTACTATTCTATACTTGCACTTAGATTGAAAAAAATTAATGGTTTGTGAGGTTAGTTTTAATAACTTACTCTTGGAAGAAGAATATCATTTTTTTGGTTAAATTTATGGTTTATAATAAAGTTTAATACGCTAGAGAGTAATATGTCAAACACACCAATTCTAGTAATAAATTAGTTACTCTAGAATCAACAAGGTTTCCATAATCCCCCCAAAATAATATGGTGCCAACTAGCCACAACCGAGGCTAGACCTCACAGGCAACATTTTTTGAATCCCAACCTCACATCATAACCTCATATCATAGACTAAGAATAACTTTGACATGCAGGTGAATCACTTGAATAAACTTGTATGTAGAAAACCTTATCCTATCCTAAGTAAATGAGTAAAGTGGTGTTTTTCAGAGACGTTCTTCTTAAACTCATAATTTTACCATCTTTTATGAGGAAGATGGTAAATTAAATATGAAGCATATTGAAATTTTCACTTAATAGAGCGTCAAAGGAAACTAGAATGAGTTCTACAAGTTAGAGTTATTCCATTATCATTTACACAAACATATTTCTGTTGGAAAATTTTCTAATAAACAATACTTTATTAATCCATACTCAATTCATGATGAAATAAAAAGCGGAAGCATACCTTTAAGTTTCATGAAATTTTAATGAGAAGATGATGATCTTGGATAAATGATCTTCCAATTGTAGATTCCTTAATTCCTTAGTTTCTCTTTCAATGAGATAAAGAGAGGGTCTTGGCCTAGTCCCCCCTCTCCTTTTTGTGTATTTCCTTTTATTTTAATATATCAACTTTATTTAAAAAAAAAAAGATAAAGAGAATAGATATTCCATGATATTTTCTTTCTAGTGTCTACAATTGGAGACCATAACCTCTTATTTATAAGAATTACATGTCCTTTCATGAAGAGTCGTGTTTATTTAAGTTTAGAATCTCATGCCCTTCCATGAAGGGTCATGATTATTCAAGGTTTCTTATTCCAATTTTACCCATCACAAAAATAGAAATAAGACTTTTGGTATCTACACAATATTTTTCATGACAATTACATCCTTAGTCATAAACCTTATATTAAATAGACCACTTTAATTTGGCTAATTAAATAATGGTCCTAACACATTAATTTATTACATGTATGAGCCCAAAAATTCTAAATGTAATATTCTTTATTCACCTTGTTCTATTCAAACTTAGCCATAGATTGAAATATGCTTCCATGAGCGATTATTGCCAATATTATTGTTAATTTACTTTTAAAAAGGGATTAAATATGTTTTTGTTATTCTTAAATATTTCAAATTTTGTTTTTAATCACTTAAAATATTTCCTTCAAAGAATGGTTCGTCTAAAAATTTTAATTTTAACTTTTGGTCTCTCAAGGCAAAACTGTCGCTAAGTAAAAAACCGTCACTAAAACCGTCATTAATTTTGTCGCTAAGTTGCAAGAGGGACTAAAAGTTAAAATTAAAATTTTTAGGAATAACATTTTTTAAAGAAAATATTTTGAGAAACTAAAACGAAAATTGAAATATTTAGGAGGACCAAAAACATATTTTGTTAAGTCGATTATCATATTTATCTTCAAATAAATCTAAAGGTGTGAGTTTCATTCATAATCCCACTAATTAAGCCTATCTTACATTGGTCCAATTAAAAATCAAGACTAAAATATAAAATAAAATTAAAAAACAATAAAAAATAAATATAAATTAAAAAGCAAAAATAATAATTCAAAAGAAAAAAAAAAGAGATTTGGTTTCTCTTGAGGTCAGCCATCTCAAGGTGTAGGTCACGAAAATCGATTATGACAAGGTTCTGTATGAAGCACATCTTGTCAAAAAGCTTCTCATTAAAAATTCTATCTTCAGGTATATGAGTTGTTGCGGAAGTAGAAGGTGCAGTTTCTCTATGCTTCTAGATCTCATCCTTATCTTTGGCAGCCCCAACATTGATCTCGTGTTCTTTAGGAGTCATTTTAAGCTTTTATTCTCCACCTAAATCAACCCGACAAAACTCTAGAATCTTTGTAATTAATGTTGCATACCGGTAAGACCCTTTTGGTGCAGCATATGGTGCATGATTAGGTAGGAAAATCAAAACTAAATGTAGGAAAAGTTGACATATATTACTGTATTTGGGACTTGTAAGAACCCTATTTCTAAATGCGAGCAATGAACGCTTCTCTTTTGAAGTTTGAAACAACCGTCCGCACGGGTAAAAATTATTTAGTATTGTAAAATTATACTGCAAATCTAGAGATAGATTTATGTATGTTTAGCTGTTTATAATTTAATTGGTTGTGTCCCATGACACTTTATATAATATGATTTTGAGATAGATATTGTAAAAATTATAACAAAATTAAATAATAATCTTATGTAGCAATGAATATATATAGAATTGTCATTCATTTGTGTATTTTTATAAAATTGTTAATAAAAATAAAATAGGTATCGTGTTGATAGTGCCCCGTAATAAAAATAGAAAATTTGACATTTGGAAATACGAATTTTGTGTCTCAAATAAAGACAATTGGTAATTAAAATAAAATAGATATTTTGCTGATAATGTCCCGTGAGAAAAATAAAATTTTTGATATTTGAAAATAAGAATTTTGTGTCTCAAATAAATTAGACAATTATTAGCTAAAATGAAAAATGTATTCTGTTGATAGTGGCACGTCAGTAAAGTAGAAATTTGATTTTTTTCAATAATTATGGATAATTTTTTAATAATCATAAAATAATTATGTTTTTGTTGAGTGAATTTTTACGTGTTCCTTTTCGTCTATTAAGAAAGATTCCATTTGTTAATTTATTTATGTTTAGAAAAATAAAAAGGGAAAAAGAAATTGAGGGGGAAAAATTAAAATGAAAGTGAAAATATTGGAGAAAGAACATGTGAAATAAAGGTGAGACAAAGTAAAATCTAATGGTCAATACACATGTCACTTGGGCATTTGTTTGAAGTGTTAGAATATTGGCTTGATTATGAAAAGACAAAATAACCCTTTTTGCTTTGTAAATTTTAAATGAGTGAAGGTTGACTTTTCGAGGAGGATATGGCTGTGCGTTTCTGTGTGGTTAGATGTAAAGGGGCTGGATGGTCGACAGGGGCTTAATCACTTCGAGTTTTTCTACACTGCTATTGATAGGAGGGTTAGACAGAAACAGGTTTCTCTGTTTTGGTTAGCCACTTTGTGGTCTGTTTGGTTGGCTAGAAATAACCTTTTATTCAAGGGTATGCCGGCTGTGTTAGATGATATAGTAGACAATATTAAGATGGTGTCTTGGTCTTGGTTTTCTATTGGCAACAAGGGGGTAAAATGTCCCTTGTGGTACAACTGGTTCCATGCACCTTTGGATTGTTTTTCTGCTTGCTGAATGTATTTCTATTGAGTACTGTTGGTACTCTTTTATAATACATACCTTCTGCTTATCAAAAAAAAAATTTTTTTTTTGGTAGAATGGTAGTATCTTTTATTAATGGCTAGATAGTAGATATTCTCTTAAAATGCGTGCATTTAATGTTTTGAAATTTTAAATTTAACTTTATTGCACCTACTTTTTTTAATTATAGTATCTTTAACATGTGCCCTTAACATGACCCTTAATAAGACCATGTAACAAGTTACCACCACACGCCACTTTAATTTTTTTTTAAAATAAAACAAAAAATTGACCTTATAATCGCTAACTGATAACATATAATCGATTACATGTAGAAAAAAATTGAATTTTTTTTTAAAACAAATGTATGGAGGCAAAGAACATATACTAAAAACATACTTAAGCTATCATATATTTCAAGCATCATATAATAACCATATAATCATGAAAAACATCACATATTTGTTAATTCACACATGAAGTTGTAAATTAACTTTTAAAATGAGCCATAACACACGTACATTGATAAATTCATGAAGAGACTTCTTATTATGATATTGAGTGCATGGCTTACTCTGTCCAATGTGTCCACCAAAAAATTCATCCACCACATAAAAAATAAGTTAATGGATGGATTAAATCCATCCATTTATATATTTGGATAGATCCAATCCATTCAGCACATTTTGATAATCCAATGAATTATTTTTATTTTATATATTAAATGCTTTAAATTAATTTTTTTTTAAAAAAATAATAAAATTTGAAAATACAAAAAATCGAGTTTCTTCATAAATTTGAAACATCAAGTTTTTTTCGAAAAAACGAAAAAATCGAGTTTTTTCAAAATAACGAAAAATCAATTTTTTTCGAAAAAACGTAAAGGCGAGTTTTTTTCTCGAAAAAATCAAGTTTTTTCTTCTTCTGAAAAACGAAAAAATCAAGTTTTTTTTAGAAAAACAAAAAAAGTCGAGTTTTTTTTGGAAAAACGAAATAATCGAGTTTTTTCTGAAAAACAAAAAATTCGAGTTTTTTTTCGAAAAAACGAAAAAGTCGTGTTTTTTTCGGAAAAACAAAAGATCGAGGTTTTTCAGAAAAACGAAAAGTCGAGTTTTTTCGGAAAAATAAAAAATTCGAGTTTTTTTCGGAAAAACGAAAAATCGAGTTTTTTCGAAAAAAACAAAAAATCGAGTATTTTTTGAAAAAACGAAAAATTCAAGATTTTTTCGAAAAAACGAAAAATTGAGTTGTTTTCGGAAAAACAAAAAAAATTAATTATTTTTTGGATGGATGGATATCCATCCATTAGAAATATGTTAATGGATGGATTGGATGAACTTTATTCTTTAATGGATGGATTGAATTGAATTTTTATTAAGAGAGTTTAGTGGATTGGTAATGGATTAATGGATTGATTTGGTCCATCCAATTCATCCATTTTGCCACCCCTACTCTGTGTAATCATTTAAACATCATTCTCATTCAATATTCTCAATTCTCTTCGAAATTTGAAAAATAGTTCTTTGACTAAGAGCATCTCTAACGGTGCAACTTACATTTGAGTTCTTTATGGGACCCACTAAGCCACATCATATTAAAAGAATTTATTTAATTTTAACTTTAATAAAAATTTGATATGGGTCCAACAACTTTACCTCATAACTTGATTTGATTGAGTACTACAATATTTTAGTTGTTGCATTACATTGCAACTCTATTATGACATGACAAATTTTTTAAATATTTAATTATTAAACTAATGGTACAGGTGGAGAACTCAATAGAAGAAACTACCATTAGAGATGGTCTAACAGTTTTGTGAAAATATCTGTTAATTAGTTTTGCGTATTCATGAAAGTGACTTCAACATCTCCTTTAAGCACATAATCTCGTAATAAATTATATCAAATGCCTATATGTTTAGTTCTTGAGTGCATAACTTAATTTTTGGTTATGTTTAAATACATCCAAAATTTTCGCTGTAATCGAGGAGGAATTAAATTACACAAATATAATACATTTATTTATAACTTTTGATATTATTTTAATTTAATGGATAAACATGACAAGTTAATGACTCGTGATTCTTACTTAAAATAGTTTTCTCATATTTTTTTCTAATAAATTATTTTTATTCTATCAAATCATAATTTATTCTTCTCAAAAAATTAAATAAACCTTTTCCCACTTTTTCTAACAATTAAACAAACTCTTCAATTTTATAAAATAAAACTCAGTTCTCAATATTTCTTAAAAAAATAATCAAAATTCCTAATAAAAAATAACTTCTTATTTTAAAAAAAAATTCACTTTTTTTCTTTAAATAAATTCATATTCAAGTATTTAAAGTAAATAATGAAATTGCTTCAATTTTAAATAGAATACAAAATAATTTTCCAAATATGTATAAAATAATTAAATAATTGATAATGATCACAAAAAATGTAGTTGAGAATTAAAAAAATCAAAAAGAATATATAAAAGAATATTTATTAAAAAAAATTAAAATTGATAGAAAACATATCAATTCCATTCTTTGTTATATATATATATATATATATATATATATATATATATATATATATATATATATATATATATATATATATATATATATATATATATATATATATATATATATATATATATATATATATATATATATATATATATATATATATATATTCAGGTTAATCATTAAACATGATTTTTTTATTTTTTATTTTTATATAGTTTATATAAGATTTTAAGTAAATATAATTTTATTTTATTTTTAAAAAAATAGTAAAAATTATTTTAAAGTTATTCGTTATTAATAAATATTAAAAATCATATATATTTTTAAAATATATTACTAAGAATAAGAATAGAATATATTTTTATTTTATTATAAAAGTTGTGATTTGTTTAAAATTGACAGTAATCGTTATTTTATGAAAAATAACATTTGTTTCTAAAAAATATTAAAAATTATGTATCTTTAAGAAATATTTATAAAATTAATTAATTTTTATTGATATTTCTTAAAATATGATATTTTTAATATTTATTAAAAAATGTAATTTTTAATTAAAAACGTTTATTTTTAATTTTAAACAAATTTCACTATTTTTAAAATAAGATTATATTCTATTCACAGTAAATTATTAGATACTAATTATTAATTATTTAGTTTTTTGTATTTTTTATACATATTTTAAATATTATTTTGTTTTGTATTTTAAAATGCTATAATTTTATTATTTACATTAAGTAAGTAGAATATAATTTAATTTAAAAAAATAAAAATAAAAATAAAAGTAAAATTTGTTTGAAAATAAGAAGAGACTTTTTTATAACTTTGAATCATGATTTTTTTTTTAAAATATTTAGAATCATGTTTGTTTAAATAAAATATTATTTTATTGTCATAAAAAAGGGTGAAAATCTATTTTATTTTTATGAGAAGAAGAAATTATAATTTAATAAAATATAAATTATTTATTATCAAAAATTGGAGAAAATTATTTTAAGTAAGAATTATGAGTCACTGTATGAATTTTTATCCATTAGATTAATATAATAAACCGTCAATATGTGGATTTCTATCTATTAGATTAAAATAATAAACCGTAATGTTTATCCTAAATCTACATCATGTAACGATAGTATATAAAGAACATGTTCATTACTCATTCTTTTCATACAAAATAAAATATAAGTTAAAATTCTATTCTATCCAATGGCTTTTTACATTCCTCGGTTATTTTTTTGTTTGATTCTATGCATTGCTTTGATTTTTCCTTCAGGTATTTAACAAAAAATGCTGTCGAGTTTCATTTTTGATACAAAATATATTATTAACATGAAAATAATATGATTTGTTTTGTTCTATCTTTTGTGGCTGCAGGATTGGCAATTGGGGAAACTGATGAATACAGATGCATAAGGTACTGCGATAAAGAAGAAAATTGTAGTAAATATTGTGGTTACGATGGCTTTAAAAAAGGTGGCAAGTGTGTTACCTTGAAAGAAGGAGTATATTGGTGCTGTTGTTATAAGTAGACACGTTTGAATAAAACATAGAATGTTGTGTAAGACTATGAAATCATTTTACTTTGGCGATGATTTTATTTGAATAAATAATAATAAAAATAAAATGTTGGATGTATGGTTCTTTGCATTTAAATGGGTGACTTTGTAATTTATTGTACAATGTTGTTGAATTGAAAATTATCAATTTGAACTAATAAATTTGATAATTAATTTAAAATTTGAATTAAATTATTTGAATTAAATTATATTTAAAATAAAACATGACAAATATGTAGGATTAGAATTTACTATACCCCTTTTACTGGTTTACAACACTTTTCCAACTAAATTATTAAATTATTAACTTTGTTATCATATGTATCAAATTACCATTTTTTCAAACAAAACTTTTTTTATAAAGCAATCGTCCATTACTTTGGAGGTTGCTTTGAAAAAATTAGAGGAATCGTCCAATAATTTGGCGGCTGAGTTAAAAAGCTTAAAGGTTTCGCCCAATACATTTGAGAACTCCTTAAAATATATATTTTTTAATTATAATTGAATTTTATTTTAATTATAAAAAATTTAATATTATTATAATTGATTATAATTAATTTTTAGATAATAAAATACACAAATATTTTTTATAATTAAAGTAATATTTAATTAATGAATAAAGTAATAATATATATTAAATAAAAAATTAGTTAAAGTAATATTTTATTTATGTATTTGATGAAATGAAATTAAATTAAACAAATATCTAGCGTTGATTTTAACCCGATCATGGCAAACGATAGTCAATTCCACATTGAGGAATTCCCTCGTAGTTTCAGTTTGGTTGGATATTAGTTGGTGTTGAGTTATGGATGAAGGGGGCGTAGCCTTGTTGGTCTTGGCATGAATTCGAGGTGAATGTTTGTGGTGGAAACAAAGGGAATTGTTGGTGGCATGTTTGGAAGTTGTCGTATTATTGAGGGGTAGGTTGTGGGAATGAGTGTGGGTTATAGTAGGTGGTGTTTGTTGTTGGGTGTATGATGTTGAGGGATAAATTGTGGGTTTTGTTGTTGGGTATTGTAGTTGGTTAGGTTAAATGGTGGGTATTGTTGTTGGTAGTGTTGGCTTAGGGTGTAAGGTGATTGTGTTAGGTTGAAAGGTAGTTGGAAGTTGAAGAAAGATTGTCCTGTGTTTGTGGTGCGAGGTAATTGTGTTGGGATTTAAGTGCATGTGGATGGTCTAGCGTGTTGGAAGTTTGAAGACGAGAGCAAGTTACGAGGGTCAAATAGTAATCTATTTTGTGATAAATACAAATTTGACACCGATCTATACCAAGCCAGGTATTCATTACTCGGTTTACATTCTGAGGGCATGTTATCACCTTGTAAGACAATATTACGACAGTTTTGCCATTAATGACACTCTTAATGTAATATTGCTCTGACGCTGAACTTGTGTAATATTGCTCCATACACTTAGGTGGACCCGAAATGTATTGTAGAATATCAAACTAGAGTTTAACCTTGTCTGAATGATGCATTTCCACTATAGTTAAGGAGATTAGAAGCGTTGTTGAATTTCATATGTCACTTTCAGTTGGATCTTCATGTTTAAGTCCAAGATAGAGCCTCCATGCAAATTGTTACATAAATTCAAATGATTTGTTAAAAAATTAATGTTAAACTTTAAATATTACTAGTATAGTTTTGAAGATAATACACCATCTACCTCGAAATGATCAAAGAACGACAAATATAGATAACAAGATTCCAGTTAAAACAAAATGAACAACATCACGTCTAAAACAACAACACATACAACATATAAAAACACTTAACACTAAAAAATATAAGAGCATACAATAATCAAAATAATATCATCTCGTGTAGATATCATATCTCTAACATCATTGTCATCTTTAACTCACACCCACATATGCTGGATATCATTGTTGTCTTCTGCAATAGAGATGTACGAAAAAAGTCTCTTAATACTTCTAATTCTTTCATCATCACTAATCTCTCCGTCCAACCAACGAATCAAGTTCCTCCCAAGTTACTCAAAACTTTGGATGTTCCGAAAACACATCTTCATTGAAGGCTTGATACTCGAATAAATAACATGTCCTTGGCGATTCATATTAGAACGAATGAGCAAGAAAAATTTAAAAGAAATTGAGAAGAGATGTGAAAAATGGATCACATCACACCTGTAACACCCCATAATTTACATTATTTGATTTAATTGAAATTTAAATTATTAATTAGATTATTTGGAGTTTTTGGTTATTTATTGGAAAATTATGAAAAATAAAGTAATTGGGCCTAATGTGATAGTTAGTAAAGGGGAGGTGTAAGCAAGTAGGCCTTACTAAGTTAATTTTTATTTTTCATATATTAAGGGAATTTGGAAAGAAAAGAAAATAGAAAACAAAGAGGAGAAAGAAGAAGAACTCAAACGTACGTGAAAAACAGAGGGAGAGGAAGCACTCAAGGTTTTGGCTAAGGTAAGGGGGGACTAATTCCTTTTAGCCTATATAATTGGTTTGTGAATGATAGAATTGATTAGGTGTGTTGTTTTTTCGAAAACACATTTAATAAACAATAACAACTCCTGCTGTCACACACGGATGTCATGACATCGGTCATGACATTCACTACAGAACCTGTATTAGATTCACACATATGCATCCTGCATAACACAATATCAACCAGGTATGTTTTACCACAAATGCAGCCAACATGAAAACACCTTCATACTTAGTTTTCATCAACATTTGATGGTCCAGTAGAAGTCCTTGCATCATTTTATGATCCATGAAGTCAACGACCATATCATCAACTAACTCTATCTCCGCACTACATTAAGTTAATGTGTTTCCCTCGTAATTCTAGTTTGGTTGGATAGTAGTGGGCGTTGAGTTATGGATGAAAGGGGCACAACCTTGTTGGTCTTGGGATGAATTCGGGGTAAATGTTTGTGATGGAAAAAAGGGAGTTGTTGGTGGCGTGTTTGGACGTTGTTGTATTCTTCAGGGGTAGGTTGTGTGAATGAGTGTCAGTTATAATGGGTGGATACTAAAAACTCACACTCATACCCGCTTATTTAAGTGAGTAATTTTTTGAGCCCGTATCCATTCATGCAGATTTTTACCTACTTGTTATGGGTGTTTTTGCGGGTACCCACCCACTAGGGATGAGCCAAATTACCATCCTTAATTTTCTACTAAAATTAAAGAAATTTTCTCAACCAACCCCATGGATCTCTTAAACACCACACGGAATTCCATTTTTGCCCCCAACTTCCGTAGATGCACATCCAAAAGCACCCCATATTTTGAAAAAAATTGATTCCTTCCGTAAATACATCTACGGAAGCGTAGTAAACTAGTGTATATGGGGAAATATACACATAAAATCACTTCTGGGACGTCTCCGTAGGTGCATCTATGGAATAGCTTAGCGCCACATTGTTTCGTAGATGCATCTACAGAAGTGTCTGATATAGTTTGAACCAACATGATCACTCCCCCATTGTTTCATTTCTTCAAACTTTTCATATTCCACACCCTAAAAACCCTACATCATCAATACCCTATTTCACTCCAACACTCAAACTTTTTGGTGCAACAAATCAAAGGGAGCAAGAAGATTCTGAATTTTAGGTAAATAATCACTTTCAGCCACTACATTGTTCACATTATCAATGACTTTTTCTGCAAAAACGTTACGTAGCTTCCGTAGATCCATCTACGAAACGTGTTGAGGAAGAACACTTCCGTAGGTGCATCTACGGAATAATCCCTACAGTTTTTTTCCAGTATTTTGTAATTCCGTGTAATTTTGGCAAAATAGGTATGGTGCACCCCGATAATATTTCAACTTTAGTCGATGTTTGTACGAGTATCGATGGGGTAGTCGCAAATGTGGTAGATGTCGGAAGTAACTTTAGTAGCAAGCAAGACTTTGATGATCGCGAAAGCATGCTAACATGGATTCATAGGAATGCAACTAACCTTGGTTTTGGTGTGGTAATAGGAAGATCAGATAATGGTACGGCAAGAAGAAACCCGTTTGTTACAATGTTGTGCGAAAGAAGCGGGAAATACCATCCTCCTCTAAAGAATTTTAAAAGAGACGACACAGGTACTAGAAAATGCGAGTGTCCATTTAAAATTCGTTGTTACATGTTGGCTAGCAAGAAGTGGAGATACTCTGTTATTTATGGTTTGCATAACCATGATTTGTACGCAAAATTACAAGGCCATTCTATGGCATGTCGGCTCAATCCTGTTGAGAAGACATCTATTAAAGACATGTCCTTGAATTTTGTCCAACTGAAAAATATACTTGCCACACTGAAAAGGAAGGAACCCGACAACATATTAAGGCAAATGTATAATCGATACCACAGTAATAAGGCGAGTAGGGGAGATAGGAGCGAGATGCAACAATTGTTGAAAATGTTGGATGATAACAAATACGTGTCGCGGTATAGAAATTGCGATGACGAGGTTACGGTCCGAGATATTTTTTAGACTCATCCGGATTCAATAAAGTTGTTCAACACTTTCTCGACGGTGCTCCTTCTCGATTCTACCTACAAGACCAACAAGGATTCGATAAAGTTGTTCAACACTTTCTAGGTTTGCATTACACACAAACACAAACCCTAAACACAAACCCAAAAATGTCTCGCATAAGGCCAGAATCATGGCAGCGAACATCATCCAAGCGTCCCGATCCTGAACCGGAATATCGCATAAAGGAAGAACATGTCATTTTCTCTCCCGTCAAACCCCCATGCCAGTTAAGTTTTGGAATATCTGTTCCTTCGATCAACTCAAGAGGACTATCATGTCTTTTTTAGAAGGGGAGTACAAACCGACAAAGTCATCAGAAGGATCTAGAGGCTTAGAACAAGGACCTCTTCTATGGCCGGAGAAAAGGAACGTTGGTGGGATTAAGTGAAATTCGACATGGATTGCATTCAAATGATGCATGGATCAAATGACATTGTTTTAACCATTGTAATTTCTTAGATCTCTTAGTTTTCTTAATTTTCTGTTGGAAGTTTCGTTGCAATGCCGATTAATCAATGAATCAATGCATGGATCTTCTAAGGTTAAAAATGATACTGTTTTGGTTTTCTGTGTTTGGGCTGATTCAATAGATGCATCTACGGAAGTGTTCCGTAAGTGCATCTATGGAACAAAACAACGTTAGACAAAAAAATAAGTGCTTCTGAAGATACATTTACGGAAGCACGATGACAGTTTTGTCAATTCGGTGGTGCGTGAGAGATGCGTGGGTTAAGAAATTATCAAATTAAAAGGTAAACGTGACCGTTCAGCCCATTTTTATATAAATATATCAAAATATAAATCAATTCTAATAAATATTAAAATCAATTATATTAAACTGAATTATATAAAAAAAAATCTATTATCTTCACCGTCTTCAATCTAAAATGAAAAATTGTATCAAACAAAAATTGAGTATTTAATCTATTTTATAATAACAAAATCACCTTTTTCCCGTTATGAGAGAGAGAAAAATCATTTTTTCCCACACAAACGTTTGGTGAATCTTGCTACCAGTTTTGCAACATTTCTACCTAGAAAGTGGCGTCTACAATTTCCTTGACGAAATAGACTAGTACAGTGTTGGTGAGAACAGAGACCATACATAAACATGAACAACACTTGCTCACAATCTTCAACCAAACAAACCACAGTCAACAACAAACCCTCTTTCGTTCCAGCAAAAGATGACACCAAACCCGTGCTTCAAGACCCTGTATTCTCTCTTTCTTTTCCATTTACATTACATTCTTATTCAAATTGTTATAACTTTCTTTGTTGTTTTGATTTATGCTTTTTCTTCTGTGACAGATATTGAGGTCTGATCCAATTGAAACAGAGGAAGCTGTACTGCTATTACCTCCATTCTCTATCCCCAAATCAAATCAACTTCCTCATCTCAAATGACCTAATTGTAAAACTTTAATTTTGAAACTTTTAGTCACTGTATTGTTGTTTTCTTTTGGTTTTAGATAATGGGTTTTTGATTTTTTAGGGTTTTAGATTATTGGGTGTGTTTCCCTCAGAAACCTATGTCTTAAAGATGACATTTTTATTGTTCTGTACTAATTGTTTTGTTATTCTGAGTTTCAGTTTTTGTTAGTTGTTAACATAGTTGGGATTGGGTTGATGCTTGCAAAAATGAGTGTGTTGTTAAATAGCTGCTATAGCGTTATACCATGGCAGAATTTAAACAAATTTATATGGCTATGTGGTACACTGTTTAATACAAAATGTTGTCGACTAAAAGATATGTCAGTGTTATATCAGTTTTGCATAGTGGAATTTGAATCAATTGCTATTTTTTGTGATCTGTGGTTGACAATGATGGAGTGGATTAAGTTATACTTGCCCAATTTTGTGTTAGGTAATGTTCTTCGTGACAGGAAGTTTTTACTGGGGTAGATGATTTCTTATAGTGAACGAAAGAATTGCGTGGTTTGTTTATTTTCCTGGTTAAATTGCTATGTTCAATGTTGGTGTGTTTGGTTTAGCAGTGGCTTTTTCTAAAATCACGGTGGATTTCCGCCTTTGCCATGAAGCTACTTTTTGGAGCTTTTACAAATCATGATGGAAAGGTCCATAGACGTGCGTTTGGTGGCTGAAAAGCCAAACCAAACAGGCCATACATAGTTAGCAATAGTAGGTTTATTCTTGCTTATAGTTTAGGTGTTTTATGATTGGGAAAATTATTCAATTGTGGTATGATAGTAACATCCGTTTGGATGTTTCGTTTCACTGGGATCTGTGATCTGTGGCAATTGTTTCAGCAAGTTCCTTTGGGTGTATAGTTTGGTTAACTAAAGGTTTTATGCATATTCGTCTTTGAATATATACAGAAAATGTCATGAGCATGAAGCTTCCTTGATTGAACATGCACCTAAAAAATTGATCAAGTTCGTTGTAATTGCTAACTAGTGTATGGAATTTAGCTTCTCCATTCAGGTCAGAAAAGTCCATGGATTCGTAGGGTTTAGATATCCAATTTCGTTGTGGTTTTGTTTTGAAGGGTGTAGGAAGGATTATGAGCAATGGGAGTTGATAATTAGTTTCGAGAAGGGTTGAAGGGAGGACAATGAGATAGTTTGAGGGACGATTCTGGTTTATGTTTGAAAGTCTGCATAACTTACCAGCAGTTACGTTGGAAGGTCTCTTTTCTAATAGATTTGTAGTATTTGTATTAGTTGGATTGCGAAAAATGTTTGTACAGGTGATATTTCTCGCAATCCAAGTAATACAAATACTACAAATGGTTTTAAGTTATATCTACACCATATAACTAAATATAAAATCAGTTATAGATCAATAAGATTTTTATCATGGTTGTAATGTGACCATACTACAAATAAATTATATTTTTTTAGATTCAAAAAGCCTCAAGAACAATAGAGCATTTATTTGCTATGTTCTACTATAACACCTCACTATCTTTTTCTTATCACTTCACAACTATTATAAAAAAGATTGGATTTTGGTTTGTGCTAACCGGTCTGCTCCGACTCTTCCTAGATTGAAATCAGACCATTTTCCCATTTTGTTTGATTTCAATTTTTAGGTTGTTCATAAAGTCTCTTAGTTTGCTTTTCACCGTATGCGGGCTTCTCACAATTTGTGTTTAACTCTGATTCAAGATTGATGGAATTTTGTTCATGTTGGTTGTCCTATGCATATTTTGAATTCAAAACTGAAGTTACTTAAAGGAAAGCTTTGCATTTGGAACAAGGAGGTGTTTGGTGACATCCACAAATAGGTTTTCGAAGCTACTAATAACCTTATTGAGATCCAAGATTTGATTCAATTAGAGGGCGCTAATGAAGATCGAATTTCAATGGAAAAGAAGGCTCAAGTTGATCTAGAATTTGCTCTTAATATGGAAGCGGTTTTTCGGAAGGAAAAGTCTAGTATTGCTTGGCAGTAATAAGGTGATAGGAATACTTTTTGAAAATTTCTTTACCCACCTCCCTATGGGGGTCACCCCCAGCGAAAACCCAAAACTGACTCTGCTTCGGAGATGCATCTCCGAAGTTTTTTTTTTTTTGAATTTTTTTTGACTTCGGAAATGCATCTCCGAAAACACCAAAAAAGTGGTGTTTTCGGAGATACATTTTCGAAGTCAAAAAAATTCAAAACCGTGAATATTTTCGGAAGTTCATTTCCGAAAATATTGCTGCATATACAAATTTCCCTCTTTCACTATTTCATCATTTTTCTCCAAAACTTCCCCAAACCCTCTCCAAAACCCAATCAATCTCCATCCATTTTTCGTCCTAAAATCAAGTTTCAAACCGTTGATCAAGTTAAAGGGAGCATAGAAAGCTACAATTTCAGGTAAACATCACTCATTTATTCCCCTATTTCACTACATTGATTGATGAATTTTATGCTGAAACTGATATGGTTCGGAAGCTCATTTCCGAAATATATTACCTAACAAATTTTGGAAATGAACTTCCGAAATATGCCCTGGCAGTAAAAAAAAAACTGTTTTGGCCAACTTTTGCTAATTTTTTATTTTTTATTTTTATATAGTTTATATAAGATTTTAAGTAAATATAATTTTATTTTATTTTTAAAAAAATAGTAAAAATTATTTTAAAGTTATTCGTTATTAATAAATATTAAAAATCATATATTTTTAAAATATATTACTAAGAATAAGAATAGAATATATTAAGTAAATATATTTTACCCATTGGACCCCATCTTCTGGGTAAGTTTCTGATGATCTTCTTTACATGATCAGCCTTGGTGTAGCCTTTGTCCAGAACTCTTAATCCAGCAGTTAGCGTTTGAAATCTTGAGAACATCTTCTCAATATCTTCATCGTCCTCCATCTTGAAGGCTTCATATTTCTGGATTAGAGCAAGAGCTTTGGTCTCCTTGACTTGAGTATTTCCTTCATGGGTCATTTTCAATGACTCATATATATCATAGGCAGTTTCCCTGTTAGATATCTTCTCATACTCAATATGAGAGATAGCATTCAGCAAAACAGTCCTACATTTATGATGATTTTTGAAAAGCTTATTTTGATCATCATTCATTTCTTGTCTAGTAAGCCTTACGCCAGTAGCATTCACTGGATGTTTGTAACCATCCACCAGAAGATCCCATAAGTCACAATCTAGACCAAGGAAGTAACTTTCCAGTTTATCTTTCCAGTATTCAAAGTTTTCACCATCAAATACTGGTGGTCTAGTATAACCATTGTTACCATTTCCGTTGTATTGCTCAGCAGAGCCAGATGTAGATGTAGGTGTGTTTGTTGGAATTTCACCAGCCATCTTTTACTGAAGCGTTTTTCTCTTCCTGAATCTTTTCTAAACACGGTTAAGTGCTTGCACCTTAGAACCGGCGCTCTGATTCCAATTGAAGGATAGAAAAACACTTAGAAAGGGGGGATTTGAATAAGTGTAGCTTTAAAATTTGTAAGATAAAAACAATTTGCACAATGATTTTTATCCTGGTTCGTTGTTAACTAAACTACTCCAGTCCACCCCCTTGGAGTGATTTACCTCACCTGAGGATTTAATCCACTAATCACACGAGATTACAATGGTTTTCCACTTAGCCAACTGCTAAGTCTTCTAGAGTATACTGATCACAACCGGATCACTCTAGGAACAATCTGCTTAGATACCCCCTCTAAGACTTCTCTAGAGTATTCTGATCTACCTGATCACTCTAGTCCTTTACAAGTTAATGTAAACAAATTCTAAGAGTATTACAATGCTTCTGAAAAGCTATAATCACAACTGTGATATTTCTCTTAAAGTTTAAGCTTAATCTCACTATAATATTACAACAGCAATGTAGTGAGCTTGATGATGAAGTTTGAGAGCTTTTGAATCTGACAGCATTTCTGTAAGTTTGCGCAAGAGTTGTATTTAGCTTCTCATCAGAACTTCATATTTATAGGCACTTGAGAAGATGACCGTTGGGAGCATTTAATGCTTTGCGTATTCCGTACAGCATTGCATTTAATGTTTCACTCTTTTGTCAACTACCTCGAGCCTTGTTTTCGCTGTGTTTACTGACGTTGCCTTTAATAGCTTCTAACGTTCCTTTTGTCAGTCAGCGTAGCCTGCCAGTCTAGTACTTGCTTCTGATCTGATGTTTGTGTAAACAACGTTTGAATGTCATCAGAGTCAAACAGCTTGGTGCAGAGCATCTTCTTGTCTTCTGACCTTGAAGTGCTTCTAAGCGTGATACCATGAGAACTTCAGTGCTTCTGCTTCTGATCTCAAGTTCTTCTGATGCTTCCATAGACCCATGTTCTGATTCAGCTTGACCATCTTCTGATGTCTTGCCAGACCATGTTCTGATGTTGCATGCTGAACCTTCTGAGTCAGTGCTTCTTGCGCTGATTCTGTGCATACTCTTTATATAATTCCTGAAATGGAAATTGCATAGTATTAGAGTACCACATTATCTCATACAAAATTCATATGCTTGTTATCATCAAAACTAAGAATATTGATCAGAACAAATCTTGTTCTAACAATCTCCCCCTTTTTGATGATGACAAAAACATACATAAATGATATGAATTTGCGATCAGAAAATCAGACGGCTAAAGACAATTACACAGCTATAGCATAAGCATATAAACATAGTGTGTGAATATGTCTCCCCCTGAGATTAACAATCTCCCCCTGAGATAAATAATCTCCCCCTGAAATAAATACTAGAAGAATTTTATAAATAAAAGACTTCCCTGAGTATTTCAGTTGAGACGTTCACATATGCTTAGATCTTCAGAACATTCACAGCTTCTGATTCTTGCTTCCATAGGACAGCTTTCAGAACTTGAATTTCCTAGATCTTCAGAATATTCATAGCTTCTGATTCTTGCTTCCATTGGACAGCTTCAGAGCTTGAATTTCTTCTTGAGTCATTGCATGCTAGATTGTATCAGAACATTGTTGAATGTACCAGAGCATCATCAGAGCTTCTTTACATCCTGAAATGTTACGGAACAAACTAAACGACAAACGTCAGCATGAATGAATCAGAACATAAAATATGTATCAGAACATATAATTATGTATCAGAGCACACAAACATAATGTTGCAAAGCATATTTTGTAACTAAAAACATGCATCAGAACATATAAGGAATAAGAATGAAAGCATATTCTATCATCAGAATATCAGAACATTCTTCCTTCTTGCTTCTGATCTTGAAGCTTTATAGCACTCAGCTTGCTTCAATTTCCATGAGCTTGATTCTTTATAGAATTGCTTTTCCCCATGTCTTTGCTTCTCATGTTGAGCTTTAAAGAGGATCTTCAATTCCTGCAAAACAACACTCAAAGACATAGAACTTTGCAAGTTCTGTTAGAAATGTGGAGCCTTTCTCCCAGCAACTGATAAAATAAATCAGATCATTTATCACAGTTTTCTCCCCCTTTTTGTCATAACATCAAAAACATAAAAGATTCAGATGAAAAAACAAGACAAACACTAGAAGAAAAGGATAATTTCATTGATAGCACAGGAAAAAGATTGTCAGAAGTACAAGAGGGCAAGGGAAGATGCATAGAAAAACAGATGCAGCAAAACAAAAGAAAACAATATAAGACTCAATGACTAAGATGACCTTAGTTTTGACATGATCTTGGCCAGCATATCATGAATCCCATTGTTGTTCTCATTCTGCCTTTCCATGAAAGCACGAAATTCAGCGTTGATCGATCTCTGCTCATCCTGGTTCTTCTGAATCACTTCCAGAGTCCTTGCGAGACGAGAAGGTTCATCAGAAGAAGCTTCACAACTTCTTTTCAGAGGGATGGCATTCTGATCCGCAGCTTCCATGATCAGATCATTTGCAGGATTTTCCTCAACAGGAATGGTTTCAGCAACATGATCTTCAGCATCTGCTTCTCTCATAGAAGCATCTCCATACTCTGCAGCAGGAACCTCAGAATCTCCATTCTCAAGAGTCTGAAGAATGACAGCCAGATTCCTAGGAGCAGAAGGACCTTCAACTTCTGGAGGATCAGCAACTTCTGGAATGACCAAGCTTGGGTCTTCCTCAGAAGGTTTTTCCCTCAGAAATTCAAAAAGAGTCCTGAAGTCTCCAATCAGAACAAGATATTGAGGTCTCCAGACCACAATCTCCCTGCAAGGGTTAGCTTCCATTGCAGCAGCAATTCTTGCTTCTTCCAGCTCATCCACAAACCTCTTTTCTTCAAAGATATATCTACCTCCGAGACGAGCGAACCAAAAATCTTCATAGCTTCTCAGAATTCCACAAGGCCGTGGAGCAGCTTCTACACAAACTTCCTGAAGTTCTTCAAAGCAAGCATCAGCTTTTCTTCGGAAGATTCTCCAGAACTTTCGCATAGCAATGTCATTCAGGCCAGCACTTTCAACGATTCTGAGAGTATCAAGGACTCTTCTGAGATTCCTCTTTACCAATTCAAAAATTACACCAATAGGGTATTCTTGGCGGGATTTTATTTTGGTTATTGGAGAGACATGGTTAAGGACAGAATAGGGTTGAGGTTCTCTATCCAACCTAAAAGATTATCCTGCTTCGTTCTCAGAATCTAACACTACCATTTCAGCTTCAGGACGAGGCTTGGGAGTGTAATTGCAATCACGGGGCAATTGCTCATGTGATGCAGTATCTGGAAGATCAGAACCACTTGGGTTGTTTTGAGAGGTGAAAGGAATGGGTTCAAAGTTTGCACGAGGAGGTGGTTGAGAGGTGGATATATTTGTGTGAGGTGGAAAGAGAGTTTGTAGGGGTGGTATATCAAGAATAGTGTTTTCAAGGGCCTGGTCAGAAACAAGGTTGGTTGCGGGTGGAGAAGAAAGAGTGGGAACATCTGGAATGGGTGAAGGAGGAGGAGTAAGGGTTTTGGTTACAGGAGAAGAAGGAGGTGTGAGAACATGAACTTTTATGGGTGATTCTGATGGGGCTTTATCTGGTTGATTTTCTGGTTTAGGGGTTTGGGCAACAGCTAATTGGTGCAACTTCTGAATGTAAAGTAGGAACAGAATCAGGTTCAGAGAGATGTATACCTTTGGATACCTTCTGAACAGCTTCGAACACAGCCTCAAGCTTCTTCTGCTTCTTACTCTTCTTCTCTACCACAATCTTTGCCTTTCCACGAGAGATTTCTCTCCTTCTGGCAGATTCCAGAGCTTCCTTCTCATTAACAACAACCTTCTGACCTTCAACTGCTTGAGTTGTTAGTCCTTGAGAGATTTTAACTTGCTGATTCATAGCTTCTGCTTGCTGATTCACAGCTTCTTGAACATCCTCATCTTCATCAGAGGCATTGAATATTAACTTCCTTTTTCTGATCTTCTTCTTCTCAACAGTTTTAACAATTTCAACATTTTTATTTGACTTCTTCTTCTTCTTCTTTTCAGCAGCCTCCTTCTTATTCTTTTCAAACTCAATTGAAACAGTCTGAACAACTTCAGCAATAACTTCTTCTGGAACAACTTTTTTAACAGTAGCAGCAGCAACATCCTGAACTACCTTCACCTGATTATCAGAAGGATGATCAAATTTTCTCTTAGTTCTTCTTTCCTTCTTCACAGCAGCTTCAGGAGCAGCTTCTGAAACATCTTCCGAGGCAGCAGCCCTAGAAGTAGAAGTTTTCCTGCGACTTTCTTTAGCAGGAGCACCTTTTTCTTGATCTTTTACACCTTCATCTTCTTTGAGTGACTTCAGATATCTAGTTCTGACTTCTGGCACCTCACTTCTGAAGAAGGTTTCAAAGTCAGCAAGAATAGGATCTCTTCTGCTTCTTGCTCCAGGAAGAGGTTGAGGGGTTTTGATGATAGCATCAATAACATTCATCTTCCTCAAGGTGAGGGCATTCAAGCAGCTTCCAGTCTTGACAGCCAGATCTTTGATGGTACCTTCAGCTTCCAATTCCTCAACTATCTTGGAATGAACCAGAAGGTTTGTAATGATTCTTCCAAAGGAATAATAGTACACTTCTTTACTCTGAAGGCATTTCTGGAATCCCTCACAGCATTCCACATGTGATTGAAGATTATGTAGATAACATCAACCTTCTTCTTAGTGGCAATGCAATACAGAATGTATTTCTGCTCATTGTTGACGCAATATGCAGCATGTGTTCCTTTCCTGTGATAGAAACACCCCAGAAGAATCTTGGTCCAGATTTTGTAGAGATCTTTCATGTCCTTGACACGCTTTGTCTCCTTAACGTCTGTGTAGAGGGTAGACAACACTTCATCCCAATCAGCCCTTTGATCAATTTCATAAGCACCCTCAGGGTTTCTTAGATCGAACATCATTCTCAGAATGTTCTCAGTAACGACCACAAACTTCCCATGGACAAAAGACAGAATGGATTTAGGGGCAACAACTGCATGCACCCAAAATTCCTTAACAAGATCTGGGTAGACCGGTCCACAGAACTCAGCAAACATGAAGTCCATCCTTGAAAAATGATATTTTCTTTAAGATGATATTCATGTTCTTCGATGCTGTCAAAATCTACCATGAGTTCACAGATAACTTCCAACTCCTTTTTGGAAATAGAACATGTAATAACCGGAGTGATTTGCTGATCTTCTTCTTGCAGATGGAGAGGGACAGATGAGCCAACATTGTGAGATGATGAAGCGGCCATTGAAACAGAACAGAAGGTTGAAGAACAAGATCTGGGTTTGCGCTTAGGGTTTGAGAAGAGACTGAAAAGGTTGCAAAAATGCATGCAAGAAGAAAGAGAGAATGGGAGCGAAAAAGATAAACGTTATGATTTGAAATGTATTTATAGAGACGGATTTGAAAATGAATGCAATAAAGTTATGAGAATGAACAGTTACAGAATCAAATGAAATCAATTGCATTAAATGATGAGTGACGTTAGATGAGAGATCGTGGTAAGTGAAATGATTCAACACAGTTACCTAGGGCGGCGTCCCATCAGATTAACTCACGCTTTTACCAACCGTACATACACGTGTTCACCATCAGAATACTCTTGATGACAGCTGTGTTACACTGAATAGAGCTTTTCAGCTTCTGATTCTGATCACTGCTTCTGATTGTTATTCTTTAGAAATGATCTAGTTCTGATAGGATCATCTTTCTTTCCAAGGATCACATCTTCTGAGTGAGCTGAAGTGAGTCTAGAAGATCTTCTGATTGTTGGCTCTTCAGAAATTCTGAGATTCTCTAAAGATGCAGCAACTTGATCTTCTGATTCTTTGCTTCTGAGAGTCTCAGCTTCTGATGCTTTGCTTCTTGGTTCTACTGCTTCTGATATATCAATATCAAAATCTGCAAAATTCTCAAACTGCTTTGGCTTTTCAAGACCAAGCTTATCATCAAACCTGATATTGATTGATTCTTCTACAACCAATGTTTCAGTATTGTATACTCTGTAGCCTTTAGAGCGTTCAGAATATCCAAGAAGAAAACATTTTTGAGCCTTAGAATCAAACTTACCAAGATGATCTTTAGTATTCAGAATGAAACACACACATCCAAAAGGATGAAAATATGAAATGTTGGGCTTTCTGTTCTTCCACAATTCATAAGGAGTCTTATTTAGAATAGGTCTTATAGAGATTCTATTCTGAATATAACATGCAGTGTTTATTGCTTCTGCCCAGAAGTGCTTAGCCATATTGGTCTCATTGATCATGGTTCTGGCCATTTCTTGCAGAGTTCTATTCTTTCGCTCTACAACTCCATTTTGCTGTGGAGTTCTAGGGCAAGAGAAATCATGGGCAATACCATTTTCTTTGAAGAACTCCTCAAAGAATCTGTTCTCAAATTCGCCACCATGATCACTTCTGACCTTTATGATTTTGCACTCCTTCTCAGATTGGATCTGAGTGCAGAATTCAAAGAACACTGAATGAGACTCATCCTTGTGTTTTAAGAACTTTACCCATGTCCAGCAGCTATAATCATCTATGATGACTAATCCATATTTCTTCCCTCTGACAGATGCTGTTTTGACTGGTCCAAACAGATCAATGGGCAGAAGTTCTAACGGCCTTGAGGAAGAGACAACATTCTTAGATTTGAATGCAGGTTTGGAGAACTTGCCCTTCTAACATGCTTCACAAAGAGCATTTGATTTATATTTCAGATTTGGGAGACCTCTGACCAGATTTAGTTTGTTAATCTGAGAAATCTTTCTCAAACTAGCATGTCCTAATCTTCTGTGCCAGACCCATTGCTCTTCAAAAACAGACATAAGGCAAGTCACCTTCTGCTTCTCAAGATCTGAAAGATCAATCTTATAAATGTTGTTCTTTCTCTTGCCTGTAAATAGGATTGAGCCATCCTTCTGACTTACAGCCTTGCAAGACTTTTGATTGAAGATTATGTCATAACCATTGTCACTTAATTGACTTATGGACAATAAGTTATGCGCTAATCCTTCTACAAGAAGTACATTAGTTATGGAAGGAGAGTTACCAATACTTATGGTTCCAGAGCCAATAATCTTGCCCTTCTGATCTCCTCCAAACTTGACTTCTCCACCAGACTTAAGCACCAGGTCTTGGAACATAGACCTTCTTCCCGTCATGTGTCGCGAGCACCCAGAGTCCAGGTACCATGACATTTTGTGCTTTGCCTTCTTTGCTGCTAAGGATATCTGCAACAGAAATTATTTTCTCCTTAGGTACCCACAATTTCTTGGGTCCTTTCTTGTTAGTTTTCCTCAAGTTCTGATTGAACTTGGGTTTAGCGTGATAAGTAACAGGAGGAACAACATGATATTCTTTGGGTTTGTCGGCATGATATCTTTTAGGTTGTGTCACATGCTTCTTGGTGTGTGTTGTGTTAAAACTCTGTGCATGTGATGTGAGCTTGATATCATGTGAGTGGCCATATTTGAACTGATCATACAATGGCTTGTATGTGATTTTCAAATCATCAACAGGTTCAAATTTTTGTGAGGTATCACCCTCATAGCCAAAGCCAAACCTTTTGTTTCCAGAAACACCATATATCATAGAAGCAAGATGACTTCTGCCAATACTTCTAGATAGGAACTTTCTGAAGCTCGAGTCATATTCTTTCAGAATATGATTGTGACTAGGAGTGGATTTTTCTGATTCAGAAGGAGATCCACTATCTTTGGATAATTTTAAAACTTTTTTCTTCAGTTCAGAATTTTCCACTTCCAGCTTCTTAATTTCAAATTCAAATTGCTTTTTCAGTTTTTGTATTTGATACTAAGATGAGCCTTGAGTTCCAGAAGTCCAGTTAAACTGAAAACTAACTCTTCCCTATATAGTTCAGAAAATACCTCTTTAGAATCTGATTCTGATGTAGATTTTGATCCATCATCCACTGTAGCCATCAGTGCAAAGTTGGCTTGCTCTCCTTCAGAGTCTGATTCTGATTCAGAATCGTCCCATGTTGCCATAAGACCTTTCTTCTTATGAAACTTCTTCTTGGGATTCTCCTTCTAAAGTTTTGGACATTCATTCTTGAAGTGTCCAGGCTCATTGCACTCATAGCAGACGACCTTCTTCTTGTCAGATCTTCTGCCACCAGAAGATTCTCCTCGTTCAAACTTCTTTGAACTTCTGAAGCTTTTGAACTTCCTTTGTTTGCTCTTCCAGAGTTGGTTTACCCTTCTGGAGATCATGGACAGTTCATCTTCTTCTTCTGATTCTGATTCTTCAGAATCTACTTCTTCAGCCTGAAAAGCGTTAATGCATTTTTTAATATTAGATTTTAATGCAATAGACTTACCTTTCTTCTGAGGCTCATTTGCATCCAGCTCTATCTCATGGCTTCTCAAGGCACTGATTAGCTCTTCCAAAGAAACCTCATTCAGATTCTTTGCAATCTTGAATGCAGTCACCATTGGACCCCATCTTCTGGGTAAGCTTCTGATGATCTTCTTTACATGATCAGCCTTGGTGTAGCCTTTGTCCAGAACTCTTAATCCAGCAATTAGCGTTTGAAATCTTGAGAACATCTTCTCAATATCTTCATCGTCCTCCATCTTGAAGGCTTCATATTTCTGGATTAGAGAAAGAGCTTTGGTCTCCTTGACTTGAGCATTTCCTTCATGGGTCATTTTCAATGACTCATATATATCATAGGCAGTTTCCCTGTTAGATGTCTTCTCATACTCAGCATGAGAGATAGCATTCAGCAAAACAGTCCTACATTTATGATGATTTTTGAAAAGCTTCTTTTGATCATCATTCATTTCTTGTCTAGTAAGCCTTATGCCAGTAGCATTCACTGGATGTTTGTAACCATCCACCAGAAGATCCTATAAGTCACAATCTAGACTAAGGAAGTAACTTTTCAGTTTATCTTTCCAGTATTCAAAGTTTTCACCATCAAATACTGGTGGTCTAGTATAACCATTGTTACCATTTCCATTGTATTGCTCAGTAGAGCCAGATGTAGATGTAGGTGTGTTTGTTGGAATTTCACCAGCCATCTTTTACTGAAGCGTTTTTCTCTTCCTGAATCTTTTCTAAACACGGTTAAGTGCTTGCACCTTAGAACCGGCGCTCTGATTCCAATTGAAGGATAGAAAAACACTTAGAAAGGGGGGGTTTGAATAAGTGTAGCTTTAAAATTTGTAAGATAAAAACAATTTGCACAATGATTTTTATCCTGGTTCGTTGTTAACTAAACTACTCCAGTCCACCCCCTTGGAGTGATTTACCTCACCTGAGGATTTAATCCACTAATCACACGAGATTACAATGGTTTTCCACTTAGCCAACTGCTAAGTCTTCTAGAGTATACTTGTCATACCCCAAAATTTGCCCATGTTATTTTCCACACACAAAATCAAATCAAAACACAAAGTTCCAAAACGCACTCTCCTATACAGAAGCTCTGAACTAGGGTTTAAGTCAGTCAAGAGAAAATCATTGGATCAATGGCTCAAGGTGGCTAGATGTAAAAGTTGAGCAAATTTTGAGAAGTGTACAAAGAGAAATAATGCCCAAACTCAATTTTCTTCTAAATGGGCTTGCTTTCTTTTTATCTAATCTTTATCCTAAGCCCATCCACATCCAAGAAAAGTATCTTTCAATTGTTTAGTATTTTTATTGATTATTTTATGGATTTAATTCGTTTAATTCATGATTTAATTGAATAAAATAGTAAAATAATAAAAGATTTGATTTGATTTTGGGTGAATTGAATCCCAAATATATTCAGCATGATCAATCAAAAACGTGCTAGGTTTGCTCATGAGGACAATATCCCAAAATAGAAAGAATTATATTATATTTTCTTCAAATTTTCAAGTAACCTAAGAAGCAACAATCCAAGCCCAAAGTTTGACCTAATTGGCTCCATAATATATACTCAACCTGATCAAATGAGAGGGGGACGAAAAAAGGCCAAGAGCACAAGGGTTCCAAACTTTCAAAAACTCAAGAAAATAGGGCACGTCAAAAAATCGTTCTCAGTAGTTTTTAGCCACTTTCAATCGTTCCATGTTCTTCCTGAAGGTCCAAGGAGCTTATCCCGATCATCCTTGAAGCCGTTCACGATCCAGAACTCTCATAGCCATCATCATCGGTTTGCTTATATTTTCGAATTCTAAATTCTTATTACATGCAGTTTAAATGAATTATATGCATATGTGTGTGCTCATAATCATGTTTGAAAACGTTTAGAATCATTAGTTTGGAGGTTGAACACCGGAACGAAGCAACACCATGGCTAGGGCTCAAACATGAGGGGCTTTCGGATCCGTATCTACAGCGATCAAATGACGAAAATAATCGCACATTTGGATTCAGGGAGCTATTTTACGTGGATCTGGGTTTTTCTTTGCTTCTAATAATGTTTATTTTGCAGGTTGTGAGATTCGAAGGATTTTCCCCAAGTGAATCCGCAGCAAATATCGTGAAAAAATCCGCAGGTATCCAATGAAGAAGAAGATGAACAGGACGTTGCAGCGCAGGCCCCACACGTCCTTTTGTCATTCGCTGGTCAAAAAAATCAATTTCTCCCTCCACGCGTGTACTGTTTCCAGTGGCTGGTCAACCGCGTCATCCTCTCTCCCCTCACTTGATTCGTCTGCAACGGATAACATGGGCCCCACTTTGACTTGCTTTGATTTCTTTTTTATTATTACGTATTAATATTAATTATTTTGTTTCTGCTCAATGGATGACTAACAAGCACAGCACAATTGGCAAGAGTATCATGTGGGCAAACAAGAAGACCCAGGTTCGAACCTGGCTGTAGACAGCAATTTTTAACACTTACAAACTGGGCTGATTCAGTGTTGTGCCTTCACGTAAGACCACCACGCATCTTCATCTCATCACCATCGGATCATCAACGTGCAGGATCCAACGCATGTGGATTTGAGGCGCACCATGTTCCTTCAGAGTACAATCACACTGAATCACCAGCTAAGTCTCCTTCCCTTTTATTTTTTTTAATTAATTTAGTTTCAAATGCTTTGCTATATTTAGTTATTCTTTTCCTTTTCTTTTAAAATCCTTTTTCCTAATAATAGAATTTGTTTTTTTATATTTAATTGAAAGTTAAGTTTTTACTACATGATTAATTATTTAATTAAGTTAATATATTTTTTTTTAGATAATTTAATCGAGAATATATTTTTGTATAAAAATAAATTTTTTTTTAGGTTCGTTAACCTCGATCCATTTATAAACCTTGCTATATCTTAGCCTTATAAATCCTGTAGGTCACAATAAGTTTTCTTTTTCAGGGTTTATAGACCTTAAGTCCATTAAGGTTTGTAGAGCATTCATGCACTAAAAACATTTTATATTCTTTGTGCTTTTCTTTCAGGATTAATCAAGATTCTCCGACAACGCGCCTCACTCACTAAAAAACTAAGTCTTTAACTCTTTTTTGGCTTAAATTTTAATTTTAATTTTTTGCTTTTATTTCTGCTTTAAATAGCTTGCTTTATTTTCGCCTTTTTATTTTCGCGTCCAATTCTTCCCCTTTCTCTTCTGCATTTTTCAGGGTTAGCCAAGGTCCTCCGACTACGCTCCCTCAGAGCTAAGTTTACACACCCTTATTTTATTTTATATAAATATTATTTTTATTTTACCTTTTGCCTTTTGCCCAAAATAGGGTTTGCTCCGAATAGTCAATACACTCACCCTTATTTTATTTTTAATTTTCAGGGTTCGAGATCAAGGCATTCAAGGATTTTTATTAATTATTGTTTTTTTATTTTATTTTCTGCCTTTCCCCATCCCCGCAGGTGTTTATCCTAATAGCATAGGACTCCTTATTTTCCTGCCTTTAATATTAATTGCTGTGGTTAGTAAAATAGGGAGTGCAACCATGAATTGGACATAGATCACTAATTACAAGATAAAAATATATGAATTAACCACATGATTGTGCCACACACACACCTTTAGGGTAACTCCTCTTACTGTTGCCTGTTGCTTTCGATTTCAATCAAATAGTTAAGTCCCTTCGAGTGTAGGGACTCCTTAGCCTGTTGCCTTCGATAAAATCATCATGGTCCCTCGATATAAAGATCATAGTCCCTTCGAGTTGCCTACGATAAATATGATCTCGTCCCTTGATGTTGCCTCGATAAATGATGATCGTCCCTTCGAATGCTAAGGAGTCTTTACATGTTGCCTAAAAGACTATTATATCCTTCCCTTAGACTACCTGCCCTCTTTATGGTAGGGACAGTCTTGTGGTGAACGATTATTCTCGATGACCCGCACATCCAATTGAAAGACTTCCTGCCCTATCATGGTATGGATAGATCCTTTCAAACGAAAGACTTAAAGAACACGAAAGACAAACTTAGGGTAGGTAGTTCTTAATTGCTTGCTCACAATCAATTCAAAAAATCAAATGCTTTTCACACCTCTCTTTCCAAAACAATTTCAAAACAAGGCTACGCTTATTTACAAGCTAAAGTCCTTAACGAAATCTTTTTACTATTCACACACGACACTTCAAACTTTTCAAACAAACAAGTGAGCTAAGTAATTAAGAGCCCATGGATAACCATGGATGCAAAGGGTGCCTTACACCTTCCCTTTGTATAATTTACCCCCCGAACTCAAAATCTTTTAAAAGGTATTTTCCTGTTCTTTTAGCCTTTCCTAAAATTGGATAAAATAAAAGTCGGTGGCGACTCTTGCTTTACCGCGACATTTCATTAAAAAGTCAGTTCACCGTATTACAGAACTGGCGACTCTGCTGGGGATGCTTTCGAATAAAAGAGGGGTTACCTTAGAGCTAGGATCACTTTAAATTTGTTTGACTTGTTTGCTTTATCTTTAAAGGCTGTTTTGGGTATTCTACTGTGTGAAAGATCCTACACCCGGATCTAGTGTACCTTAGGTATGTGGCATGAGACCAGGAAGGCTGTACGACATGTATCGTTATGGTTGAACTGGTAGCCACCGTTAGTGCGACGCTTTGGTTTGTCCTGATGGCCCTTGAATATGATCGAGGAGACATTTGGCTACTGCGTGGTGTCACAAGCACTAATTCGCCCTTAGAACCTTAGTTGAACTTGACTTTGGCCTATAGGAAGTAGCGAGATAGCTGGCTTTGGATTCCTGACTGAAGCCGGTTGATACTCGATGCTACACTCATTGAGATTGGACTCTAGGGATGCTTTTGGCTGGCCGATCGAGTGCCATGTTGAGACAATGCCCGCGAGAAAGATCAGGGATATGAGCACCATAGAACCCAGTTACTATTCTAGGACAGGTTGAACCAACTTAACTTCAGTGGGGAGGGTACTTACCTACGAACTTCACGCAAGCCTTTAAACCTAAGGACACTTGTGTGACTTGTCTGTTCTTGCCACTAACCCTTTGGTTTTCTCGCAGGTTTTTTTTGTGGGACTCACTCGTCCTTACTATCTTACGCTTTGCCTGATGCATCGCATAACATCATGACATCATACGCATTTAACTAACCCTTTCAAGGATCTTAGGAATTTAGGGCGCACAATTTCAGGTGCTCTTATCAAAGGACCGAATCCCTACCAAGGGGCAAGAGGATTTATTTTCCTCTGGCCGCATACTTTCCAATTCAGAGACTCAGTACCTATCAAGGGGCAAGAGGATTTATTTTCCTCTAGCCATGTGCCTACAAATTCAGCAGTATCCGGAATCAGAGGCGATGACCCACTGGATATGGTGAGCTTGATTCCCAAGGAAGAACATCCAAGAATCAGAGTTCTTCAAACAGAGACGCAACTAAATCATTCTTAACGTTGCTAACTAAATTTCCGGAGATCCTTGAAAATATTGCATCTGCATTCATAACATTGCATCACAGGTTTCTCACCTCCTCGCTGTTTATTTCAGCACAAATGGATCTCGAGCAATCAGTCAAAAAATTTCAGGCTCAGAACAACCAATTCCGAGAGATGATCTTTAATTTGGCCAAGGGGCAAGAAGAATTAAAGGCAATCTTATTCTTGGGGTACAATTACAATGCGAGATGCGCTTATTATTCGAACAATCCTGGTTATGGTGTAAAGGTAGACCGTTGAAGCGTGCCATTAAAGATTTAATCATGACACTCAAATCAGAAAAAACCACGACAATGAAGTCACGACAACTGAGTCACGACAACAAAGTCACGACAACTGAGTCACGATAATGGAATCATGACAACTGAGTCACGACAATGAAGTCACGACAACTGAGTCACGACAACAAAGTCACGACAACTGAGTCACGATAATGGAATCACGACAACTGAGTCACGATAATGGAATCATGACAACTGAGTCACGATAATGGAATCATGACAACTGAGTCACGATAATGGAATCACGACAACAAAGTCACGACAACTGAGTCACGATGATGGAATCACGACAACTGAGTCACAACAATCAATTCTCTCATATGATCCAGACGCTCAGGGCAATCGAGCCAACGAATTCTAACACCTACTATAAACCCAATGCGAGGTGCGCGTACCATTCCAACAGTCTTGGACATTACACAAACAATTGCTGGACATTAAAGAATAAGATTCAAGACCTGATCAATGACGGAGAAATCAAATCCAACCCTCCTGAAACCCCTGTGGTGATCACCGCTCCTATGCCTAGCCATGACAAGACTGATTGACGTCTAGACGGACGGACTTTTGGATCATTAGATCTACTTCCATTTGCAAGTTTCTTTTCTGTTTGTTTAAACATTTGACTTATGATAGACATTATATGTTTTAATAATCATCATCAGTGCATTGCATATGTTTGTCTTGAATACATTATTTCGTTATCACTCATTTTAAATTGCATATTTACTTTGCATATGTTTTGTGCTTATTCAACTCCTGCTAAGCTGTAAGCCTTTTGAGGGAGGATGACGAAAACGATACCGCAACCTCATATAGTATGCTTTTGAACAGACTATGCTGACGATGTACAGGCATTGTTTCAATTCCTAAACAGTGGAGATATAAGGATGTTAATCCCTCGTTAACCCCTTTGAGCCTAAGAAGTAGAAGTTTTCTTTCTTGTACTAATTAAAACCCTCGATCATAACCTGGGGCAGGGTAGTTCTCAGTTAATTTGGCTGTGCATTCTATTTTAAGAGAATCATTCAGTACACCTTTCAACAAGGGTTTCAATCATAAACGTTCAACCATACACATCAAAGAAGTGTTGGAGATGTCAATCAAAAGACAATGATGGTTCATCAATCATTAAGCAACGCAGTCAATATCTTTTAAAAGAAAAAAAATGAAAAAACATATATACAAAGAAAAGCCTGCTAAGTCAAAAATCAAAAAGGTGACTTAGGCAAAAATCAAGGCATCCCGCTGACTGTAAGCTCAAAATAGACAGTTCAGGCAAAAGTTAGGGATATCAAAAAGATGAGAAAAAAAAAAGAGAGAAGTCAATAAATTCTTGAACAACTCAAAGTTGTGACTACCAAAAGGAAGAAGTGACTGCCATCTCAAGAGTTCTTTTTGTTTGCGAACCATCAACATTATCAAAGGCGCAAATCCAAAAGTCTCTTGAAACCTGAATGCATAAGTCGAATCAACTGAGCTTAGGGTTGAAGAACATCACGAAGAGGGGTGGGTACAATCAAATTTTGGGCCTTCATCCTTTTCTTCTTAAACCGTGAACCGAGCCACGTTACAACCCTTAAAAGTCCTAACTGAAGCATGGTTAGTTCGAAAGCATACTGTCACCAAAAGGGTATCCTGACTCCTTAAGGTTTACCAAAAATGCTGAGTTGATATTTCTTTTTTACAAACATCACATTGTTACAAATATCATGCTTTTACAAATGTCATGCTTTATTACATCCTGTTTTAAATGTTTAAAAAAAAAAACTCTCAAGACAAACGTATGCATTGCATCTCATGAATTCTTTATTAAAAATATTCTGCTACATAATTTCAAATGTTAGCATCGGAAAGAACTTGCACAGGGTACAACTAATGACTGAAAGTCATCCCGATAGACACAATCACTCCGAGAAGCAACGTCTCCTACGTATACAAGGGGCATGGCATGCTTTGTCCAATCAATCAGGGGCAATCAAGTCAAGATTCCGAGAACCTCTCAAGGATGCCAAAATAATCAGGGGCACGCATCCAAGAAAATCTGAAGCTACTTCTCAACCAACATAGGACATCATATTGGGCATATGATTACTAGGGGCATGTCTCCTAAAGTGCACATCTTATAAAGGCCTCGCAAGGCGAATCTTTCCAAAGTTCCTGCTAACTGGGGGCAAATCTATACAAGTCCAGTTTGACATTTTAAGTGACGTGTCCTAAATCAAGTAGTAGTTACTATAATACTGGGGGCAACTTTCACCCATGTCTCCCCACAAAGCCGGGTTCACAAGATCATATCCCCACAGAGTAATCATTAAGAAGATATCTTCAAACGCTCCCGATAGAGACATGACTGCCCAACAGAGTTTACATCTTCAACACTGTCGCTCTCCTCCAACATGATTTATCAATATCTTTATCACCAATCAGGGAACATCAAGTCACTGATCATCTCCAAGCAGAAATCATAAATTCCCAGCTGAGCATCTTCAAGACAAGATCAGACAGTACAATTACAAGGACATAAAGATCTACTTTCTTAATCAAAGACAACATAAATCATATTCACATATCATATGTCATAAACATGTTCATACACTGCATACATTACCTCATAATGAACTCATACATAACATGCAAAAGCTCTCATTTATTTTGAGGGATTCATTACATAACCCATGCATCATGACATTGCATAAAAATTAACCTTACCTTTTTCAGAATACAGGTACCGACAAATGAACGAAATCTCCAACTTTCCAAGATCTAATTCAGCTACTACGAATGGTACTGACACGATCAACGCTCGAAGATCTAATTCATTTACCACGAACGGTAATGACACGATCACTTTCAAAGTCTAATTCAGCTACTACGAACAGTACTGACACGACAAAAGATCTAATTCGGTTACTACGAACGGTACTGACACGGTCAACTCTCAGAGATCTAATTCTATCATCACGAACGGTGTAGACACGGTCACTGACCTTCTCAGTCTAATTCAGCTACTACGAACGGTACTGACACGACAGAAGATCTAATTCAGATACTACGAACGGTACTGACACGATCAAATTTCAGAGGTCTAAGTCTATCATCACGAACGGTGTGGACACGATCACTGGCCTTCCCAGTCTAATTCAGTCACTACGAACGGTGCTGACACGACAAGAGAATCTAATTCTATCATCACGAACGATGAAGACACGATTATCTCCTCAGATCTAATTCTATCATCACGAACGATGAAGACACGATCATCTTTCCAAGATCCAATTCAAGTATCACGAACGATACTGACACGATCAATTCCAAAGGATCTAATTCATCTACCACGAACGGTAATGACACGATCAACGCGCAAACAACATCTTCTCAAAATTCAACTACCAGATGGCATCCACAAGTCCATCTCCGACAAAAGTCCCTACTTCAAATAAGGCAAATTTCTTGGTATTCTTGTGTTCAATCATCTCCCACCTTCAGATACCGACTGGCACACAAACCACTCTACATCTTCAGGTTTAAGATAATTGAACAGGGGCAGCTGTCATACCCCAAAATTTGCCCATGTTATTTTCCACACACAAAATCAAATCAAAACACAAAGTTCCAAAACGCACTCTCCTATACAGAAGCTCTGAACTAGGGTTTAGGTCAGTCAAGAGAAAATCATTGGATCAATGGCTCAAGGTGGCTAGATGTAAAAGTTGAGCAAATTTTGAGAAGTGTACAAAGAGAAATAATGCCCAAACTCAATTTTCTTCTAAATGGGCTTGCTTTCTTTTTATCTAATCTTTATCCTAAGCCCATCCACATCCAAGAAAAGTATCTTTCAATGTTTAGTATTTTTATTGATTATTTTATGGATTTAATTCGTTTAATTCATGATTTAATTGAATAAAATAGTAAAATAATAAAAGATTTGATTTGATTTTGGGTGAATTGAATCCCAAATATATTCAGCATGATCAATCAAAAACGTGCTAGGTTTGCTCATGAGGACAATATCCCAAAATAGAAAGAATTATATTATATTTTCTTCAAATTTTCAAGTAACCTAAGAAGCAACAATCCAAGCCCAAAGTTTGACCTAATTGGCTCCATAATATATACTCAACCTGATCAAATGAGAGGGGGACGAAAAAAGGCCAAGAGCACAAGGGTTCCAAACTTTCAAAAACTCAAGAAAATAGGGCACGTCAAAAAATCGTTCTCAGTAGTTTTTAGCCACTTTCAATCGTTCCATGTTCTTCCTGAAGGTCCAAGGAGCTTATCCCGATCATCCTTGAAGCCGTTCACGATCCAGAACTCTCATAGCCATCATCATCGATTTGCTTATATTTTCGAATTCTAAATTCTTATTACATGCAGTTTAAATGAATTATATGCATATGTGTGTGCTCATAATCATGTTTGAAAACGTTTAGAATCATTAGTTTGGAGGTTGAACACCGGAACGAAGCAACACCATGGCTAGGGCTCAAACATGAGGGGCTTTCGGATCCGTATCTACAGCGATCAAATGACGAAAATAATCGCACATTTGGATTCAGGGAGCTATTTTACGTGGATCTGGGTTTTTCTTTGCTTCTAATAATGTTTATTTTGCAGGCTGTGAGATTCGAAGGATTTTCCCCAAGTGAATCCGCAGCAAATATCGTGAAAAAATCCGCAGGTATCCAATGAAGAAGAAGATGAACAGGACGTTGCAGCGCAGGCCCCACACGTCCTTTTGTCATTCGCTGGTCAAAAAAATCAATTTCTCCCTCCACGCGTGTACTGTTTCCAGTGGCTGGTCAACCGCGTCATCCTCTCTCCCCTCACTTGATTCGTCTGCAACGGATAACATGGGCCCCACTTTGACTTGCTTTGATTTCTTTTTTATTATTACGTATTAATATTAATTATTTTGTTTCTGCTCAATGGATGACTAACAAGCACAGCACAATTGGCAAGAGTATCATGTGGGCAAACAAGAAGACCCAGGTTCGAACCTGGCTGTAGACAGCAATTTTTAACACTTACAAACTGGGCTGATTCAGTGTTGTGCCTTCACGTAAGACCACCACGCATCTTCATCTCATCACCATCGGATCATCAACGTGCAGGATCCAACGCATGTGGATTTGAGGCGCACCATGTTCCTTCAGAGTACAATCACACTGAATCACCAGCTAAGTCTCCTTCCCTTTTATTTTTTTTAATTAATTTAGTTTCAAATGCTTTGCTATATTTAGTTATTCTTTTCCTTTTCTTTTAAAATCCTTTTTCCTAATAATAGAATTTGTTTTTTTATATTTAATTGAAAGTTAAGTTTTTACTACATGATTAATTATTTAATTAAGTTAATATATTTTTTTTTAGATAATTTAATCGAGAATATATTTTTGTATAAAAATAAATTTTTTTTTAGGTTCGTTAACCTCGATCCATTTATAAACCTTGCTATATCTTAGCCTTATAAATCCTGTAGGTCACAATAAGTTTTCTTTTTCAGGGTTTATAGACCTTAAGTCCATTAAGGTTTGTAGAGCATTCATGCACTAAAAACATTTTATATTCTTTGTGCTTTTCTTTCAGGATTAATCAAGATTCTCCGACAACGCGCCTCACTCACTAAAAAGCTAAGTCTTTAACTCTTTTTTGGCTTAAATTTTAATTTTAATTTTTTGCTTTTATTTCTGCTTTAAATAGCTTGCTTTATTTTCGCCTTTTTATTTTCGCGTCCAATTCTTCCCCTTTCTCTTCTGCATTTTTCAGGGTTAGCCAAGGTCCTCCGACTACGCTCCCTCAGAGCTAAGTTTACACACCCTTATTTTATTTTATATAAATATTATTTTTATTTTACCTTTTGCCTTTTGCCCAAAATAGGGTTTGCTCCGAATAGTCAATACACTCACCCTTATTTTATTTTTAATTTTCAGGGTTCGAGATCAAGGCATTCAAGGATTTTTATTAATTATTGTTTTTTTATTTTATTTTCTGCCTTTCCCCATCCCCGCAGGTGTTTATCCTAATAGCACAGGACTCCTTATTTTCCTGCCTTTAATATTAATTGCTGTGGTTAGTAAAATAGGGAGTGCAACCATGAATTGGACATAGATCACTAATTACAAGATAAAAATATATGAATTAACCACATGATTGTGCCACACACACACCTTTAGGGTAACTCCTCTTACTGTTGCCTGTTGCTTTCGATTTCAATCAAATAGTTAAGTCCCTTCGAGTGTAGGGACTCCTTAGCCTGTTGCCTTCGATAAAATCATCATGGTCCCTCGATATAAAGATCATAGTCCCTTCGAGTTGCCTACGATAAATATGATCTCGTCCCTTGATGTTGCCTCGATAAATGATGATCGTCCCTTCGAATGCTAAGGAGTCTTTACATGTTGCCTAAAAGACTATTATATCCTTCCCTTAGACTACCTGCCCTCTTTATGGTAGGGACAGTCTTGTGGTGAACGATTATTCTCGATGACCCGCACATCCAATTGAAAGACTTCCTGCCCTATCATGGTATGGATAGATCCTTTCAAACGAAAGACTTAAAGAACACGAAAGACAAACTTAGGGTAGGTAGTTCTTAATTGCTTGCTCACAATCAATTCAAAAAATCAAATGCTTTTCACACCTCTCTTTCCAAAACAATTTCAAAACAAGGCTACGCTTATTTACAAGCTAAAGTCCTTAACGAAATCTTTTTACTATTCACACACGACACTTCAAACTTTTCAAACAAACAAGTGAGCTAAGTAATTAAGAGCCCATGGATAACCATGGATGCAAAGGGTGCCTTACACCTTCCCTTTGTATAATTTACCCCCCGAACTCAAAATCTTTTAAAAGGTATTTTCCTGTTCTTTTAGCCTTTCCTAAAATTGGATAAAATAAAAGTCGGTGGCGACTCTTGCTTTACCGCGACATTTCATTAAAAAGTCAGTTCACCGTATTACAGAACTGGCGACTCTGCTGGGGATGCTTTCGAATAAAAGAGGGGTTACCTTAGAGCTAGGATCACTTTAAATTTGTTTGACTTGTTTGCTTTATCTTTAAAGGCTGTTTTGGGTATTCTACTGTGTGAAAGATCCTACACCCGGATCTAGTGTACCTTAGGTATGTGGCATGAGACCAGGAAGGCTGTACGACATGTATCGTTATGGTTGAACTGGTAGCCACCGTTAGTGCGACGCTTTGGTTTGTCCTGATGGCCCTTGAATATGATCGAGGAGACATTTGGCTACTGCGTGGTGTCACAAGCACTAATTCGCCCTTAGAACCTTAGTTGAACTTGACTTTGGCCTATAGGAAGTAGCGAGATAGCTGGCTTTGGATTCCTGACTGAAGCCGGTTGATACTCGATGCTACACTCATTGAGATTGGACTCTAGGGATGCTTTTGGCTGGCCGATCGAGTGCCATGTTGAGACAATGCCCGCGAGAAAGATCAGGGATATGAGCACCATAGAACCCAGTTACTATTCTAGGACAGGTTGAACCAACTTAACTTCAGTGGGGAGGGTACTTACCTACGAACTTCACGCAAGCCTTTAAACCTAAGGACACTTGTGTGACTTGTCTGTTCTTGCCACTAACCCTTTGGTTTTCTCGCAGGTTTTTTTTGTGGGACTCACTCGTCCTTACTATCTTACGCTTTGCCTGATGCATCGCATAACATCATGACATCATACGCATTTAACTAACCCTTTCAAGGATCTTAGGAATTTAGGGCGCACAATTTCAGGTGCTCTTATCAAAGGACCGAATCCCTACCAAGGGGCAAGAGGATTTATTTTCCTCTGGCCGCATACTTTCCAATTCAGAGACTCAGTACCTATCAAGGGGCAAGAGGATTTATTTTCCTCTAGCCATGTGCCTACAAATTCAGCAGTATCCGGAATCAGAGGCGATGACCCACTGGATATGGTGAGCTTGATTCCCAAGGAAGAACATCCAAGAATCAGAGTTCTTCAAACAGAGACGCAACTAAATCATTCTTAACGTTGCTAACTAAATTTCCGGAGATCCTTGAAAATATTGCATCTGCATTCATAACATTGCATCACAGGTTTCTCACCTCCTCGCTGTTTATTTCAGCACAAATGGATCTCGAGCAATCAGTCAAAAAATTTCAGGCTCAGAACAACCAATTCCGAGAGATGATCTTTAATTTGGCCAAGGGGCAAGAAGAATTAAAGGCAATCTTATTCTTGGGGTACAATTACAATGCGAGATGCGCTTATTATTCGAACAATCCTGGTTATGGTGTAAAGGTAGACCGTTGAAGCGTGCCATTAAAGATTTAATCATGACACTCAAATCAGAAAAAACCACGACAATGAAGTCACGACAACTGAGTCACGACAACAAAGTCACGACAACTGAGTCACGATAATGGAATCATGACAACTGAGTCACGACAATGAAGTCACGACAACTGAGTCACGACAACAAAGTCACGACAACTGAGTCACGATAATGGAATCACGACAACTGAGTCACGATAATGGAATCATGACAACTGAGTCACGATAATGGAATCATGACAACTGAGTCACGATAATGGAATCACGACAACAAAGTCACGACAACTGAGTCACGATGATGGAATCACGACAACTGAGTCACAACAATCAATTCTCTCATATGATCCATACGCTCAGGGCAATCGAGCCAACGAATTCTAACACCTACTATAAACCCAATGCGAGGTGCGCGTACCATTCCAACAGTCTTGGACATTACACAAACAATTGCTGGACATTAAAGAATAAGATTCAAGACCTGATCAATGACGGAGAAATCAAATCCAACCCTCCTGAAACCCCTGTGGTGATCACCGCTCCTATGCCTAGCCATGACAAGACTGATTGACGTCTAGACGGACGGACTTTTGGATCATTAGATCTACTTCCATTTGCAAGTTTCTTTTCTGTTTGTTTAAACATTTGACTTATGATAGACATTATATGTTTTAATAATCATCATCAGTGCATTGCATATGTTTGTCTTGAATACATTATTTCGTTATCACTCATTTTAAATTGCATATTTACTTTGCATATGTTTTGTGCTTATTCAACTCCTGCTAAGCTGTAAGCCTTTTGAGGGAGGATGACGAAAACGATACCGCAACCTCATATAGTATGCTTTTGAACAGACTATGCTGACGATGTACAGGCATTGTTTCAATTCCTAAACAGTGGAGATATAAGGATGTTAATCCCTCGTTAACCCCTTTGAGCCTAAGAAGTAGAAGTTTTCTTTCTTGTACTAATTAAAACCCTCGATCATAACCTGGGGCAGGGTAGTTCTCAGTTAATTTGGCTGTGCATTCTATTTTAAGAGAATCATTCAGTACACCTTTCAACAAGGGTTTCAATCATAAACGTTCAACCATACACATCAAAGAAGTGTTGGAGATGTCAATCAAAAGACAATGATGGTTCATCAATCATTAAGCAACGCAGTCAATATCTTTTAAAAGAAAAAAAATGAAAAAACATATATACAAAGAAAAGCCTGCTAAGTCAAAAATCAAAAAGGTGACTTAGGCAAAAATCAAGGCATCCCGCTGACTGTAAGCTCAAAATAGACAGTTCAGGCAAAAGTTAGGGATATCAAAAAGATGAGAAAAAAAAAAGAGAGAAGTCAATAAATTCTTGAACAACTCAAAGTTGTGACTACCAAAAGGAAGAAGTGACTGCCATCTCAAGAGTTCTTTTTGTTTGCGAACCATCAACATTATCAAAGGCGCAAATCCAAAAGTCTCTTGAAACCTGAATGCATAAGTCGAATCAACTGAGCTTAGGGTTGAAGAACATCACGAAGAGGGGTGGGTACAATCAAATTTTGGGCCTTCATCCTTTTCTTCTTAAACCGTGAACCGAGCCACGTTACAACCCTTAAAAGTCCTAACTGAAGCATGGTTAGTTCGAAAGCATACTGTCACCAAAAGGGTATCCTGACTCCTTAAGGTTTACCAAAAATGCTGAGTTGATATTTCTTTTTTACAAACATCACATTGTTACAAATATCATGCTTTTACAAATGTCATGCTTTATTACATCCTGTTTTAAATGTTTAAAAAAAAAAACTCTCAAGACAAACGTATGCATTGCATCTCATGAATTCTTTATTAAAAATATTCTGCTACATAATTTCAAATGTTAGCATCGGAAAGAACTTGCACAGGGTACAACTAATGACTGAAAGTCATCCCGATAGACACAATCACTCCGAGAAGCAACGTCTCCTACGTATACAAGGGGCATGGCATGCTTTGTCCAATCAATCAGGGGCAATCAAGTCAAGATTCCGAGAACCTCTCAAGGATGCCAAAATAATCAGGGGCACGCATCCAAGAAAATCTGAAGCTACTTCTCAACCAACATAGGACATCATATTGGGCATATGATTACTAGGGGCATGTCTCCTAAAGTGCACATCTTATAAAGGCCTCGCAAGGCGAATCTTTCCAAAGTTCCTGCTAACTGGGGGCAAATCTATACAAGTCCAGTTTGACATTTTAAGTGACGTGTCCTAAATCAAGTAGTAGTTACTATAATACTGGGGGCAACTTTCACCCATGTCTCCCCACAAAGCCGGGTTCACAAGATCATATCCCCACAGAGTAATCATTAAGAAGATATCTTCAAACGCTCCCGATAGAGACATGACTGCCCAACAGAGTTTACATCTTCAACACTGTCGCTCTCCTCCAACATGATTTATCAATATCTTTATCACCAATCAGGGAACATCAAGTCACTGATCATCTCCAAGCAGAAATCATAAATTCCCAGCTGAGCATCTTCAAGACAAGATCAGACAGTACAATTACAAGGACATAAAGATCTACTTTCTTAATCAAAGACAACATAAATCATATTCACATATCATATGTCATAAACATGTTCATACACTGCATACATTACCTCATAATGAACTCATACATAACATGCAAAAGCTCTCATTTATTTTGAGGGATTCATTACATAACCCATGCATCATGACATTGCATAAAAATTAACCTTACCTTTTTCAGAATACAGGTACCGACAAATGAACGAAATCTCCAACTTTCCAAGATCTAATTCAGCTACTACGAATGGTACTGACACGATCAACGCTCGAAGATCTAATTCATTTACCACGAACGGTAATGACACGATCACTTTCAAAGTCTAATTCAGCTACTACGAACAGTACTGACACGACAAAAGATCTAATTCGGTTACTACGAACGGTACTGACACGGTCAACTCTCAGAGATCTAATTCTATCATCACGAACGGTGTAGACACGGTCACTGACCTTCTCAGTCTAATTCAGCTACTACGAACGGTACTGACACGACAGAAGATCTAATTCAGATACTACGAACGGTACTGACACGATCAAATTTCAGAGGTCTAAGTCTATCATCACGAACGGTGTGGACACGATCACTGGCCTTCCCAGTCTAATTCAGTCACTACGAACGGTGCTGACACGACAAGAGAATCTAATTCTATCATCACGAACGATGAAGACACGATTATCTCCTCAGATCTAATTCTATCATCACGAACGATGAAGACACGATCATCTTTCCAAGATCCAATTCAAGTATCACGAACGATACTGACACGATCAATTCCAAAGGATCTAATTCATCTACCACGAACGGTAATGACACGATCAACGCGCAAACAACATCTTCTCAAAATTCAACTACCAGATGGCATCCACAAGTCCATCTCCGACAAAAGTCCCTACTTCAAATAAGGCAAATTTCTTGGTATTCTTGTGTTCAATCATCTCCCACCTTCAGATACCGACTGGCACACAAACCACTCTACATCTTCAGGTTTAAGATAATTGAACAGGGGCAGCTGTCATACCCCAAAATTTGCCCATGTTATTTTCCACACACAAAATCAAATCAAAACACAAAGTTCCAAAACGCACTCTCCTATACAGAAGCTCTGAACTAGGGTTTAGGTCAGTCAAGAGAAAATCATTGGATCAATGGCTCAAGGTGGCTAGATGTAAAAGTTGAGCAAATTTTGAGAAGTGTACAAAGAGAAATAATGCCCAAACTCAATTTTCTTCTAAATGGGCTTGCTTTCTTTTTATCTAATCTTTATCCTAAGCCCATCCACATCCAAGAAAAGTATCTTTCAATTGTTTAGTATTTTTATTGATTATTTTATGGATTTAATTCGTTTAATTCATGATTTAATTGAATAAAATAGTAAAATAATAAAAGATTTGATTTGATTTTGGGTGAATTGAATCCCAAATATATTCAGCATGATCAATCAAAAACGTGCTAGGTTTGCTCATGAGGACAATATCCCAAAATAGAAAGAATTATATTATATTTTCTTCAAATTTTCAAGTAACCTAAGAAGCAACAATCCAAGCCCAAAGTTTGACCTAATTGGCTCCATAATATATACTCAACCTGATCAAATGAGAGGGGGACGAAAAAAGGCCAAGAGCACAAGGGTTCCAAACTTTCAAAAACTCAAGAAAATAGGGCACGTCAAAAAATCGTTCTCAGTAGTTTTTAGCCACTTTCAATCGTTCCATGTTCTTCCTGAAGGTCCAAGGAGCTTATCCCGATCATCCTTGAAGCCGTTCACGATCCAGAACTCTCATAGCCATCATCATCGGTTTGCTTATATTTTCGAATTCTAAATTCTTATTACATGCAGTTTAAATGAATTATATGCATATGTGTGTGCTCATAATCATGTTTGAAAACGTTTAGAATCATTAGTTTGGAGGTTGAACACCGGAACGAAGCAACACCATGGCTAGGGCTCAAACATGAGGGGCTTTCGGATCCGTATCTACAGCGATCAAATGACGAAAATAATCGCACATTTGGATTCAGGGAGCTATTTTACGTGGATCTGGGTTTTTCTTTGCTTCTAATAATGTTTATTTTGCAGGTTGTGAGATTCGAAGGATTTTCCCCAAGTGAATCCGCAGCAAATATCGTGAAAAAATCCGCAGGTATCCAATGAAGAAGAAGATGAACAGGACGTTGCAGCGCAGGCCCCACACGTCCTTTTGTCATTCGCTGGTCAAAAAAATCAATTTCTCCCTCCACGCGTGTACTGTTTCCAGTGGCTGGTCAACCGCGTCATCCTCTCTCCCCTCACTTGATTCGTCTGCAACGGATAACATGGGCCCCACTTTGACTTGCTTTGATTTCTTTTTTATTATTACGTATTAATATTAATTATTTTGTTTCTGCTCAATGGATGACTAACAAGCACAGCACAATTGGCAAGAGTATCATGTGGGCAAACAAGAAGACCCAGGTTCGAACCTGGCTGTAGACAACAATTTTTAACACTTACAAACTGGGCTGATTCAGTGTTGTGCCTTCACGTAAGACCACCACGCATCTTCATATCATCACCATCGGATCATCAACGTGCAGGATCCAACGCATGTGGATTTGAGGCGCACCATGTTCCTTCAGAGTACAATCACACTGAATCACCAGCTAAGTCTCCTTCCCTTTTATTTTTTTTAATTAATTTAGTTTCAAATGCTTTGCTATATTTAGTTATTCTTTTCCTTTTCTTTTAAAATCCTTTTTCCTAATAATAGAATTTGTTTTTTTATATTTAATTGAAAGTTAAGTTTTTACTACATGATTAATTATTTAATTAAGTTAATATATTTTTTTTTAGATAATTTAATCGAGAATATATTTTTGTATAAAAATAAATTTTTTTTTAGGTTCGTTAACCTCGATCCATTTATAAACCTTGCTATATCTTAGCCTTATAAATCCTGTAGGTCACAATAAGTTTTCTTTTTCAGGGTTTATAGACCTTAAGTCCATTAAGGTTTGTAGAGCATTCATGCACTAAAAACATTTTATATTCTTTGTGCTTTTCTTTCAGGATTAATCAAGATTCTCCGACAACGCGCCTCACTCACTAAAAAGCTAAGTCTTTAACTCTTTTTTGGCTTAAATTTTAATTTTAATTTTTTGCTTTTATTTCTGCTTTAAATAGCTTGCTTTATTTTCGCCTTTTTATTTTCGCGTCCAATTCTTCCCCTTTCTCTTCTGCATTTTTCAGGGTTAGCCAAGGTCCTCCGACTACGCTCCCTCAGAGCTAAGTTTACACACCCTTATTTTATTTTATATAAATATTATTTTTATTTTACCTTTTGCCTTTTGCCCAAAATAGGGTTTGCTCAGAATAGTCAATACACTCACCCTTATTTTATTTTTAATTTTCAGGGTTCGAGATCAAGGCATTCAAGGATTTTTATTAATTATTGTTTTTTTATTTTATTTTCTGCCTTTCCCCATCCCCGCAGGTGTTTATCCTAATAGCATAGGACTCCTTATTTTCCTGCCTTTAATATTAATTGCTGTGGTTAGTAAAATAGGGAGTGCAACCATGAATTGGACATAGATCACTAATTACAAGATAAAAATATATGAATTAACCACATGATTGTGCCACACACACACCTTTAGGGTAACTCCTCTTACTGTTGCCTGTTGCTTTCGATTTCAATCAAATAGTTAAGTCCCTTCGAGTGTAGGGACTCCTTAGCCTGTTGCCTTCGATAAAATCATCATGGTCCCTCGATATAAAGATCATAGTCCCTTCGAGTTGCCTACGATAAATATGATCTCGTCCCTTGATGTTGCCTCGATAAATGATGATCGTCCCTTCGAATGCTAAGGAGTCTTTACATGTTGCCTAAAAGACTATTATATCCTTCCCTTAGACTACCTGCCCTCTTTATGGTAGGGACAGTCTTGTGGTGAACGATTATTCTCGATGACCCGCACATCCAATTGAAAGACTTCCTGCCCTATCATGGTATGGATAGATCCTTTCAAACGAAAGACTTAAAGAACACGAAAGACAAACTTAGGGTAGGTAGTTCTTAATTGCTTGCTCACAATCAATTCAAAAAATCAAATGCTTTTCACACCTCTCTTTCCAAAACAATTTCAAAACAAGGCTACGCTTATTTACAAGCTAAAGTCCTTAACGAAATCTTTTTACTATTCACACACGACACTTCAAACTTTTCAAACAAACAAGTGAGCTAAGTAATTAAGAGCCCATGGATAACCATGGATGCAAAGGGTGCCTTACACCTTCCCTTTGTATAATTTACCCCCCGAACTCAAAATCTTTTAAAAGGTATTTTCCTGTTCTTTTAGCCTTTCCTAAAATTGGATAAAATAAAAGTCGGTGGCGACTCTTGCTTTACCGCGACATTTCATTAAAAAGTCAGTTCACCGTATTACAATACTGATCACAACCTGATCACTCTAGGAACAATCTGCTTAGATACCCTCTAAGACTTCTCTAGAGTATTCTGATCTACCTGATCACTCTAGTCCTTTACAAGTTAATGTAAACAAATTCTAAGAGTATTACAATGCTTCTGAAAAGCTATAATCACAACTGTGATATTTCTCTTAAAGTTTAAGCTTAATCTCACTATAATATTACAACAACAATGTAGTGAGCTTGATGATGAAGTTTGAGAGCTTTTGAATCTGACAACGTTTCTGTAAGTTTGCGCAAGAGTTGTATTTAGCTTCTCATTAGAACTTCATATTTATAGGCACTTGAGAAGATGACCGTTGGGAGCATTTAATGCTTTGCGTATTCCGTACATCATTGCATTTAATGTTTCACTCTTTTGTCAACTACCTCAAGCCTTGTTTTCGCTGTGTCTACTGACGTTGCCTTTAATAGCTTCCAACGTTCCTTTTGTCAGTCAGCGTAGCCTGCCAGTCTAGTTCTTGCTTCTGATATGATGTTTGTGTAAACAACGTTTGAATGTCATCAGAGTCAAACAGCTTGGTGTAGAGCATCTTCTTGTCTTCTGACCTTGAAGTTCTTCTGAGTGTGATACCATGAGAACTTTAGTGCTTCTGCTTCTGATCTCAAGTTCTTCTGATGCTTCCATAGACCCATGTTCTGATTCAGCTTGACCATCTTCTGATGTCTTGCCAGACCATGTTCTGATGTTGCATGCTGAACCTTCTGAGTCAGTGCTTCTTGCGCTGATTCTGTGCATACTCTTTATATAATTCCTGAAATGGAAATTGCATAGTATTAGAGTACCACATTATCTCATACAAAATTCATATGCTTGTTATCATCAAAACTAAGAATATTGATCAGAACAAATCTTGTTCTAACAATACGGCCTTCCATGTGCTTGTATACTTGCAAAAAAGAAGATGTTGAATTCACCAATACGCATGGATGAGGTAGCCGACCATTGGAAGAAGCTTCGTTTTGATGATTTTGACCCGCCGAAAGAAAATGACTCCAAAATCACCATCTCCGACGAGTTGGAAGTGATAATGGAGAAGTTTGCTAAAGCGGATGACACAACGAAAATGCATATAAAAGAACAATTACGAAAAATCGCATTTCCGGAGACCACCGATTTGAAACCGCCATCTCAACCGGTTAAGACGAAAGGTGCACCGAAAAAGTCCAAAATTACACAAGATGACACGTCAACAAAACGATCTCCTTCCTACTTTGAACATGTTGATGCATCGTTCCCGGATTCACCGACACCGAAGTCCAAGTGTAGTGGTAACAAAGGTGCCCGTATTTCGAAGCCACCTCGCACACCGCCGATAAAAAAATCACCCATTGTCTACATTGATGAGATGCCACTTTTTATGCACAAATATATCGATAACATCGTTGATGTTGGAGGCGACGACAATTGTGGATATCGGGCCGTTGCGGGTTTGCTCGGTAAAGGGGAAAATAATCACACTTTAGTCCGACGGGAACTTATTGCGGAGTTGACTTCGTATCGGGACATCTACGGCCGACTATATGAAAATCAAGAAAACTTTGCGAAAATTCATGATTCACTTGTTCCATCACTTACCGGTATCGCTCCGGTTTCGAAGTGGATGTCATTCCCCGATATGGGTCATCTAATAGCAAGTGCATATGATATTGTATGCGTCGATTTGACGAGGTTTGGACTAAGTGAGACTTTCTTTCCACTTCATAGTCGACCGCCATTGGACGCGTCGGGCCGGATCATATGCATCGGGTATCTACGATCGCGACACTTCGTCCAAGTGTTTTTGAAACCGGGGTGTCCTATACCGGCTACTTCTTGTCAATGGACGGCACATCGTTCAAATGAGGCGGAGACTTGGCCGGATCCTTTCGTTTCAAGAATGGCGGAGTTTGAAGAAATGATGAGCCAAGAGCGCGAGCAAAATAGAGAGCGGTCGAAGAACATACCTATTTTGGACTTAGGATCCACCGATTGGTTCGGTGAATTTTAGTTTGTTCCGGATCGTTTTTTGTTTGTAATGACCATTTTTGTATGTATTATTGTTTATCATGTAAAATCAGACCGATTCAATACATATATAATATAAGTATGTTTTATATCATCTTTGTCTAATTTATGTTTATTGTGAATTCCATTTGTTCAATTTACACAACACACTAAGCAATCAACAAAATGCAAAATTTTGTTCTGTTTCTGCATAATTCGGAAATGAACTTCCGAAATATGCTAGTCTGCCTCCAATTTTCAGAAGTTCATTTCCGAAAAGTCCCCTGAGGCAGGATAAGGTTTGTTGGGCCATCATTGCTCCAATAAGTTTATAAATACAACACACGCTTCTTCATCCTCTTCACACCACAAAACACAAATGACACAAACCTACCCCCACCTAGCATTCGTCTACTTTGAAACCGGCTACCCGATGCCGTTCCAATTTCGCTTCTCACGCGACACGCCATTTGCGGAGTTGATAACGTCGCTCAACACGCTTTTGCACTATCCCGAGAATCGAAAGGTTGTCAAGCTCGATTACCGCTCGCCATCGCTTAACGACGAGGGACACATTAAGTTCACACCTTTTGAGATCAAGAACGACGAAGATTTAGCGATTTTGTGGACAACGTTCGACCGATTTTCTTCGAAGGGCCCGATCGAGTTGGACGTGAAACTTCAAAGATCGGCGGACGACGTTATCAAAATGTTGACTCATCCCCACCTACCCGTGTTTAACAATATGTAACTTTAATCTTATGTAATGTGATCGATGTAATCTTCACCCGATTAAATAAAGCGTATCGTTCTTGTTTTTCATCTTTCTTCTGTCCAGACAATATTTTGGAAGTACATTTCCGAATTCCTCCAAGGGGGGTGAATTCGGAGATGAACTTCCGAAAACACCACATTTTCTGAAAAATAACTTTATTTCGGAGATGCATCTCCAAAATCAATATTTATATTAAAAAAACACTTTTTCGGAGATACATTTCCGAAAACACCTTTTTTTTTCGAAAAAAGTACGTTTTCGGAAATGAACTTCCGAAACTAGGGGTATTGTGGTAAATTCATCAGAGGTGGCCAAGAAGGTTAGGAGGTGGGTGAAGAAATTTTCTACTTTTTTTCATATTATCGCGAAAATTAAAGGTTCTACAAATGTAATCACATATTTGAGGGATGGTGACAACATTATTCAAGATCCTGAGAGAATAGCAAATAATGTATCCAACTATTTCTCTAATCTGTTTGGCATGGCAGACGAGGTTCAAAATTTTCTAGACATGGAGGATATCATCCCTAATCTTTTGAATGATCATTTGAACAATATTCTCACGGCTTCCCCTTCTATGGAAGATATTAGATTTGCGGTTTTCCTTAAGGCCAGATGTAACACCCTTCTAAACCCCGCGGCAATTTAAATAAATATATCAGAGTAAAAACATAAACACAAGGGTGCCACAATTATTTAAAATAAATTAACCAACCATGGTCAAGTCATGCTTCATTAGGAAACGATTTACCAAAACAAAATTATGTTTATCACAGCGGAATAAGAAACATCATCAATATAACAAAAAGGAAATATAATCCAACACCAAATAAAATAGAGTAATCTCATAAAACTCTATAACTATCGTCTCCTAGTGTTACAAGATCAGAGCATGACCGACACGACCCAACATAAACGGATAAACTCTACGAGTCATCCTCACCGAGCACTAATGCCGCTACTCCTCAATCTGAAAATGACAACATGTAAGGGTGAGTCTCATTCTCAATTAGTAAATATTATGCAATTCATAAGCAGCAAGCATCATAATATACCATTCACCCAATTATACACATTCAGATTCACCTCTATTATTCATCAAATCACACAATAATAGATTACAACACAAAACACAGAAATCCATACAATCATGTTATGACAAAATGCATATGACACAACTGACACTATGCATGTGGTACCAAAATTCGTGAAGCACATTCACAGGACTTCTCTCTACGATACTGCCCTTCAATGTCGCTCACACCCCACATGGGCACACGACTATCCTCATCGCTCACACCCCCATGGGCACACGATGACTGCTTACTAATCTCCGCACAATGGGAATTAGCCACCAACGATCCACTAATCAACGGGATCCATCATCAAATGCATATGAATGAATGAAACACACATAACATACTTATAAACATCACCGAATCACGATGAATAACTCATCTCAACACCACATCACCAATAAGTATGTACATGTTTTCAACATCATTCAAATAGTCATGCATTCATCACAATCATAATAACAATCACAACCAATTCATCATCACATCAAACACATTGTCACACCTATCTCATATGCACACAATGTTCAATTCTCATCAAGTAATTAAATCGAGTTTTACAGAAATAAAGTCGGCCACTGCCCATATTCATCATCCATCATATGAAACATTCAATTATTTGCACAACGCCCCAAAAGGCACTAAGAAATGATTCACAGATCAAAAGATACGTCATTTTAAAGTTTTAGAAGAATTCACACACAGCAAGGTTCGCTCAGCGACGCGAGGCAGAAGCAAATCCTTCAGACCTCCGCTTAGCGGACCTCTAGCGACGTCCAACAGAAGCGAACTACGTTGGGACCTCCGCTCAGCGGACCCCCTCCGTTCAGCGGACCTGCGATTTCAGCAATTCTCAGGTCTGCGACAGACCCTGCGATTCCACCTAGTTTCAGTCCAAAATCGACCCCAGACATCACATACAGGCATATAATCATCATACATTCAATCATACACCACAAAACATCATTTAAACTCATTATTAACCAAATAGTTCACACAATCATCATCAATTCAATCCAAATTATAACACCCTAACCTAACAATCCCAATGTCTGATTGAATCAAACCATACATCAATCTACCTATTACCTAAGACCATATAATAGATACTAAAAGGAAGAGTCCCCCCTTACCTCGATGAATCTCTTGAATGCTCTCCTTCCGGTTTCACGTTCTTGCCTCTTTCTCTTCTCTTGCCCTTTTTACGTGTTCTTCCTTTCTCCCCAAATGGTTCCTTTTCTTATTTTATGAAAATAAAATAAAATAAAATATCACAACTTAGTAAAAGGCCTAACCAATTAGCACCCCTCTTTTACTAACATCACATCATAAGCCCAATAGCTCTTACTCCATCATTTTCCAATTAAATCCAAATAAAATACTAAAATTCCAATTATTTAATTTAAATCCAAATTAAATTAATAAACTGAAATTATGGGGTGTTACAACTCTCCCCCACTAAAAGAGTTTTCGTCCTCGAAAACATACCTTAGACGAAAAGTTACGGGTAAGAGTCCTTCATCTGGCTCTCTAACTCCCATGTAACATTTCCACCGGCTGGTCCTCCCTAAACCACTTTCACCATTGCTATATCTTTACCTCGCAAATGTTTCACTTTACGATCCTCAATCCTCATAGGTAATGTCTCTACAGTCAGATTATCTCGCACATGTATATCATCTACCTGAATCTCATGAGACGGATCCACAATGTATTTCCTCAACTGAGATGCATGGAACACATCATGCAAATTAGCGAGTGCAAGCGGTAAAGAAATCTGATAAGCAACCTTTCCAATCTTCTTAGTAATCTGATATGGACCAATGAAACGTGGAGTTAACTTCTTCGACTTCAAGGCTCTTCCAATGCCAGTCATCGGAGTAACTCGCATGAATACATGAGCTCCCTTCTTAAATTCAATATCCTTCTTTCTTTTGTTATGGTAAATCTTCTAACGACTCCGAGAAGCTCTCATCTTCTCCTGAATCATTTTGATCTTTTCGGTAGTTTGTTGCACAATCTCCGGTCCAACCACCGCATTTTCTCCAGATTCGTACCAACACAACGGCGTTCTACATCTCCTTCCATACAATGCTTCAAACAGAGCCATACCAATACTCGAATGATAACTATTGTTGTAGGTAAACTCAATCAAAGGTAAGTAACTATCCCAAGCACCACCTTTTTCCAATACACATGCTCGCATCAAATCCTCTAACGTTTGAATCATTCTCTCCGTCTGACCATCTGTCTGTGGATGATAAGCAGAACTCAACCTCAACTTAGTACCTAAGGCTTCTTGCAATCCTGTCCAGAACTTAGAAGTAAACCTCGGGTCTCTATCTGACACAATACTAGCCGGAACACCGTGCAAACTCACTATCTTCTCAACATACAACTGAGCCAACTTCTCCATCGGATAATCCATTCTTATTGGTATAAAGTGAGCGGATTTCGTCAACCTGTCCATAATAACCCAGATAGAATCACAATTCTTGCTCGTTCTAGGTAAACCAGATACAAAGTCCATAGAAATTCCATCCCACTTCCAATCCGGAACAAACAACGGCTCCATCAATCCAGACGGTTTCTGATGCTCAATTTTCGACTTCTGACAAATTAAACAAGCATAAACAAACTCAACAATTTCCTTCTTCATTCCAGGCCACCAAAACAACTTCTTCAAATCATGATACATCTTGGTAGCACCAGTAGGGGTGGCAAACGGGCATGCCCGCCCCGTTTAGGCCCGCCCCGCAAAAGCCCGCGAAAAAACGGGGCGGGGCGGGACGGGCTTTTTTAAGAGTGCGGGTCTAAAACCTTGCCCCGCCCCGCAAAAAAGTGAGAGCGGGGGGGGGGGGGGGGGGGGGGGGGGGGGGGGGAAAGCCCGCGGGCATTCGGCTTTTTAGGCCTAAAAGTAGTAAAATTCTATGAAAAAACAAATGCCCGCAAAAGCCCACAAAAAAACGGGGCGGGGCGGGCACATTAAAGAGAGCGGGCCTAAAACCTTGCCCCGCCCCGCAAAAAAGTGCGGGTAAAACGGGCTTTCCCCGCGGGCCGGGCCCGTTTTGCCACCCCTAAGCACCTGGATGAATACTCAATCCACTTCGGTGTCCTTCTTCCAGAATACTCTTTCTGATCTCAACAACATCGGGTACACACACTCGGTCTCCAAACCTTATAACACCATTCTCGTCAATTCGGAATTCACCTCCTTGACCCATGTTAATCAATGTCAACTTATCCACCAAGCTAACGTCAGATTTCTGTCCGTTTCTAATTTCCTCAAGGATACTATTAGTCAACTTCAACATCCCCAACTTAACACTATTAGAAGTACTTTTGCATACCAAACTCAAATCTCGGAATTGCTCAATTAAATCCAATTCTCGCACCATTAGCATAGACATATGCAATGACTTCCTACTCAATGCATCAACAACAATATTTGCTTTACCAGGATGGTAATTCAAACCGAAATCATAATCTTTCAGAAATTCTAACCATCTCCTCTGCCTCATATTAAGTTCCTTCTGATCGAAGAGATACTTCAGACTCTTATGATCGCTAAATACCTCAAATCGAGAACCATACAGATAATGTCTGCACAATTTCAACACAAACACCACAGCCGCCAATTCCAAATCATGAGTCAGATAATTCCTTTCATGAATTTTCAACTGTCTTGAAGCATAAGCTACTACCTGCTTATCTTGCATCAACACACCACCTAAACCCATAAGTGAAGCATCACAGTACACATTGAAAGACTTCGCGGGATTAGGCAAAATTAAGATCGGAGCATTTGTCAATCTCTTCTTCAATTCTTGAAAACCTTTCTCACATTCTGAATCCCATACAAATACTTGTCCTTTCCTCGTTAGCTTAGTCATTGGTAACGCCAATTTTGAAAATCCTTCAATGAACTTTCTATAGTAACCTGCCAGACCAAGAAAACTACGAATCTCTAAAGCATTCTTCGGCGTCTCCCACTGAGATATTGCTTCTACTTTCATAGGATCCACCGCGATACCATTCTTCGAAATTACATGGCCAAGAAAACTTACTTCCTTCAACCAGAATTCACATTTAGACAATTTCGCATACAGCTTCTTCTCCTTCAATAGCTCCAATACCACTCTCAAATGCTCTGCATGTTCTTCATCACTCTTCGAGTAAATTAGAATGTCATCAATGAACACTACTACGAACTTGTCAAGATACGGGTGAAATATCCTGTTCATATACTCCATGAAAACACCAGGTGCATTAGTAACACCAAATGGCATAACAGAATATTCATAATGTCCATACCTCGTTCGGAAAGCCGTTTTCTGAATATCTTCCGCCTTCACACGAATTTGGTGATATCCAGACCTCAGATCAATCTTTCTAAACACACAAGCTCCAACCAACTGATCCATCAAATCATCAATCCTTGGCAAAGGGTATCGATTCTTGATTGTCACCTTGTTCAGTTGTCTATAATCAACACATAGCCTCATTGAACCTTCTTTCTTCTTAACCAACAGTACCGGCACACCCCACGGTGACACACTAGGACGAATAAACTTCTTTTCTAACAATTCCTCTAATTGTTTCTTCAGTTCAACCAATTCCGATGCCGACATGCGATACGGTGCCATCGACACAGGACTAGTTCCAAGAATCAATTCTATAGCAAACTCCACTTCTCTTTCAGGTGGCAACTCACTAACATCTTCTGGAAATACTTCCGGATACTCATTCACTACTCGTAGTTCACCAGTATTATTGCCCCCTTTCACTTCCATTGAAGAGCACAACATAAATACCACCGCTCCATCATTGACAGCCAAATTCATCTGTTTGACTGACATAGTCAAATCCTCAACACTAACCTCTTCAGGAAAGATAACCGTCTTCGTAAAACAATTGATATGAACTCGATTAAATTGTAACCAGTTCATCCCCAAAATGACGTCAAGTTATTCAAGAGGAAGGCACACTAAGTCCATTCCAAACTTTCTTCCAAATATGTCAATAGGACAGTTCAAACAAGCAGAAGAAGTAGTTACTGAACCCGACGCAGGAGTGTCAATAACCATACTTCCATGAATAACAGATATTTCTAATCCCAATCGTTTAACACAATCCAATGAAATGAACGAATGAGTCGCTCTAGTATCAATAATGGCAACTAAAGGTGTGTCATGGATAAAACACGTACCTTTAATTAGACGATCTTTCGGAGTAGTCTCTGACCCAGACAAAGCAAAGACCTTCCCACCAGTCTGATCCTTCTTCGGTTTAGTGTAGTGTTGACTGATGTGACCCTCTTCTGCGTAATTATAGCAAGTCACGACATTCATCCTACAATCAGACGCAAGATGACCCGCCTTACCACACTTGAAACATTTCTTCTCTCCACTCTTGCACTCATTCCTTCTATGCCCAGTCTCACCACAGTTGTAGCACCTACCGGGAGCACCAGAATCTTCTCCACTAGGCCTCTTCCAATTCCCAGATCTAGGGTTTCCTCTACCATATGGCTTACCTCTATCCATAAGCTTCTTACCTTTCTTGTCAACCAACTCGCGAGAGTGAGATGACTTAAGCTTAAGGTTATCCTCTTCGAAGATCCTACTACGGTCCACCAAATCGACAAATCGCCGAATCCTCTGATACTTGATTCCTTGCTTGATCTCATCGCGAAGACCATTCTCAAACTTGATGCACTTCGAGAATTCACTAGCTTCATCATTGTTGTAGTGAACATAATACTTCGCCAACTCAACAAATTTCGAAGCATACTCTGGTAGCGTCATATTACCCTGAGTCAGCTCCAAAAATTCAATTTCTTTCCTACCCCGAACGTCTTCAGGAAAACACCTCCTCAGAAACTCTCTCTTAAACACAGCCCAGGAAATAACTACACCATCAGCATCCAATTCAGCCCTAGTAGCCATCCACCAGTCATCAGCCTCTTCGGACAACATATGAGTACCATAACTCACTTTCAGGTTCTCAGCACAATCGATGACTCTGAAAATCCTCTCAATCTCCTTAAGCCACTTCTGTGCACCTTCAGGATCATGCGTACCCTTGAACAACGGAGGACTGTTCCTCTGAAAACTGTTCATCTGTCTGTCAGCACCAATCACAGCTCCATTTGCATTCCCTCCCAGCACACCAGCAATCATGCCCAAAGCCTCAGCGATAGCATCGTCGTTTCTTCCACCTCTTCCGGCCATTGTTCTGCTAATCCACAAAACAATTCCATTAGAACCAAAAGTATCGATAGTGATAACTCACACTCGTCGCATACAAAGGGAAAGACTGACACTAAGACTCTGGTCACAACGACCGACTATGCTCTGATACCACTATTGTAACACCATTCTAAATCCAGCGGCAATTTAAATAAATATATCAGAGTAAAAACATAAACACAAGGGTGCCACAATTATTTAAAATAAATAAACCAACCATGGTCAAGTCATGCTTCATTAGGAAACGATTTACCAAAACACAATTATGTTTATCACAGCGGAATAAGAAACATCATCAATATAACAAAAAGGAAATATAATCCAACACCAAATAAAATAGAGTAATCTCATAAAACTCTATAACTATCGTCCCCTAGTGTTAAAAGATCAGAGCATGACCGACACGACCCAACATAAACGGATAAACTCTACGAGTCATCCTCATCGAGCACTAATGCCGCTACTCCTCAATCTGAAAATGACAACATGTAAGGGTGAGTCTCATTCTCAATTAGTAAATATTATGCAATTCATAAGCAGCAAACATCATAATATACCGTTCACCCAATTATACACATTCAGATTCACCTCTATTATTCATCAAATCACACAATAATAGATTACAACACAAAACACAGAAATCCATACAATCATGTTATGACAAAATGCATATGACACAACTGACACTATGCATGTGGTACCAAAATTCGTGAAGCACATTCACAGGACTTCTCTCTACGATACTGCCCTTCAATGTCGCTCACACCCCACATGGGCACACGACTATCCTCATCGCTCACACCCCCATGGGCACACGATGACTGCTTACTAATCTCCGCACAATGGGAATTAGCCACCAACGATCCACTCATCAACGGGATCCATCATCAAATGCATATGAATGAATGAAACACACATAACATATTTATAAACATCACCGAATCACGATGAACAACTCATCTCAACACCACATCACCAATAAGTATGTACATGTTTTCAACATCATTCAAATAGTCATGCATTCATCACAATCATAATAATAATCACAACCAATTCATCATCACATCAAACACATTGTCACACCTATCTCATATGCACACAATGTTCAATTCTCATCAAGTAATTAAATCGAGTTTTACAGAAATAAAGTCGGCCACTGCCCATATTCATCATCCATCATATAAAACATTCAATTACCTGCACAACGCCCAAAACGGCACTTAGAAATGATTCATGGATCAAAAGATACGTCATTTTAAAGTTTTAGAAAAATTCACACACAGCAAGGTTCGCTCAGCGACGCGAGGTAGAAGCGAATCCTTCAGACCTCCGCTTAGCGGACCTCTAGCGACGTCCAACAGAAGCGAACTAAGTTGGGACCTCCGCTCAGCGGACCCCCTCCGCTCAGCGGACCTGTGATTTCAGCAATTCTCAGGTCTGCGACAGACCCTGCGAGTCCACCTAGTTTCAGTCCAAAATCGACCCCTGACATCACATACAGGCATATAATCATCATACATTCAATCATACACCACAAAACATCATTTAAACTCATTATTTACCAAATAGTTCACACAATCATCATCAATTCAATCCATATTATAACACCCTAACCTAACAATCCCAATGTCTAATTGAATCAAACCATACATCAATCTACCTATTACCTAAGACCACATAACAAATACTAAAAGGAAGAGTCCCCCCTTACCTCGACGAATCTCTTGAATACTCTCCTTCCGGTTTCACGTTCTTGCCTTTTTCTCTTCTCTTGCCCTTTTTACGTGTTCTTCCTTTCTCCGCAAATGGTTCCTTTTCTTATTTTATGAAAATAAAATAAAATAAAATATCACAACTTAGTAAAAGGCCTAACCAATTAGCACCCCTCTTTTACTAACATCACATCATAAGCCCAATAGCTATTACTCCATCATTTTCCAATTAAATCCAAATAAAATACTAAAATTCCAATTATTTAATTTAAATCCAAATTAAATTAATAAACTGAAATTATGGGGTGTTACACCAGATAGTTCGCATGGCCATGACGGGTTCAATGGTTTCTTTTTTCAATCTTATTAGGAGATCGTGAAACATGACATGGCCAATGTTGTGCTTCAATTATACAATCAAGGTTGGATTATGCAAAACTTTAATGTAAGTGATATTGCTCTCATTCCAAAAACTAGGGATGCAACCACTCTTGACAAGTTTCAGCCCATAGCTCTCACAAATTTCAAATTTAAGATCATCACCAAGATTTTGGCGGATAGGATTGCTTCGGTGATGCCCCATCATCAAGAACAATGCGTCACATCATCACTCAAAAACGCCATCGAACATCATCCATATAATGTCAAACTTTAACAAAAACAAAATCACCACCATTCATAAGAATGCATCACGTCATTATCACGTCACCATGTTGCATCATCATACAATAACAATTCATTTCACAACAACAACAATTACATCATACGACAATCCAATTCAAGAAAAGGATTCACAAGAGTTTCCAAAGATATTCAAATCATATACAATGGAAAGATATCAATTACATTACAGCTTCACGGAGGTTCAAACGGCATGCAAAAAGGAATTACTGATCAAAAGATACATCTTTTCAAAGTTTGGACAAGTTTTGTGAAACAGGGTCCGCTTAGCGGCCCTCAAGCGCGCTTATGCTCATAAAATTCAATAACCGCGCTTCAAGCGGCGTGTGGCAGGGGCGTTTTACGAAATAGGGTCCGCTTAGCGAGCCTCTTTATTTTCCCAGATGAAACAACATCTGCTTAGCAGACCCACGTCCGCTTAGCGGGAGCGCGATTTTGCAGAAAAACGATAACAGTAACATACCCGCGTAATCACCCTTTCCCCAGTCAAAACTCATTCTAAACAGCAATTAAACATGTATAAACACGAAATCTACCATTATCTATCATCAAACATCAATAAAAACACATTTCTAGTCACAAATTCATGCATTTTGTTCATAAACCCTAACATTTCTACACAAAGATAATATATGGTTCAATCATACAATCTAACCCACCCTAAACATCATCATACATCCCTTTAGCATGAAAGTCTCACCCTTACCTTAGGTTTTGGATTGAAGCCAACTCTATCTTCAACCTTGAGATTCTCCTCTTCTCTTCTCTCTTTTCTTCTTTCACCAAAATCCGCAAAATGAGTTCTAATTCTATTCTTCTCTAAAACCCTTGTTTTGTGAAACTCTTACTATCTCCCTAATTACTAATGGGCTTTAATTAACACTCCCCACTTACTAATGCCAACATAGGCCCAATAATACATCTAACTCATTAACTCATGTTATTTACAATTAAAACTCGATAAATAACACAAATATCACATAAGCATATAATTTACCACTTAATGGATTAGATAAATCACATAGCACATAATTAAATAAAATACTTAAATGAAAAACGGGCGTTATATGTCTCATCATTCATTTCCCGCTCTTTAACATATAGAATGTGGTTCAATGGTCTAAGTCATTCCTGGCATCGATTCCTTTGATTCTAGTTTAATTTTAATAACATAAATTTATTGGCTAGGTCTACCTCATCATTGTTGCTTATCATCGTGATTCTTATGATGACTTATCATCATAACAATTGTAGCAACCTGCTTTAAAATTTATGTTTAAACGAGCCGCCACCCACTACTTGTTTTAGGCAAGTGGGAAACCTTAAAAAAATGAGATTTCTGGGTAAGTAGGTAGATTAGGCAAAGGGAAGGTGTTAGGCACCCTCGGCCTCCCTTGTACTCAAGGGGACCCATTTAGCCTTTAGGTTTTAAAAAAATACTTAAAATTGGGCAAATTACGATCCTAAATTTAAATCAAAATGTAGCAACAATAGCCTCAAGTGTCATCATTGGCCAAATAACGTTTTTAAAGAAAAGGGCCTCATACAAAATCATTGGCCAAAAAAATTAGAAAATAATTTTTAAAAAAAAGGGAGGCCTCAGTTATCATCATTGGCCAAAATTAAAAGTTTTAATAAAAAAAGATTTTTGAAGAGGGATGCCTCATGAGAAATCATCGGCTAAAACCAAAACCAAATTGAAAAGAAACGGGGGCCTCATATGAAATCATTGGCCCCCAAAAGCATAAGATCTTTGATAAAAAGGTTTTTTAAAAAAGATTTTGAATAAAAAGGAAAAGGTTTGTCGGCGGTTGTCTGTTCAGTCAACGAGACAAACCATCAATAGGAAAGAATAAAAGCGTAGAGAAAAAAGAATTTGAAAGAAAGTGTCTTGAAAAAATTCGTACGTGAAACCAAATATCCTCCCCCCAAATAGGATTCTTAAGAATCCTATTTATAAAGTGGAAATTAGGTTAAAAATCTCAAAAGGGAAATAACCCACATCCAAAAGCCCAAAAATTGATATGTTGAAAAAGGAAAGAAAATTATTAAAAATAACACAAAAATGCCACTTGTGGGATTTGAACCCGTTACTTTATGCTTACAAGCTTTACTCCGTTGCCAATTGTGCTATATTATTTATTTAAAATAAAAAGCCAATTAAAATATATGAAGTTCAAGCAAGTATTTGCTATTTAGAAAATACAAATAGTTTTAAATAAACTATTATATATTTTTTACCTAGGTAAATATAAAATCCAAAATGTTAGTGTAAATAAACCAAAAAAATTAAAAAACCAAGACGTTAGTGTAAATAAACCAAAGTAATTTATAAAACCCAAAATGTTATTATTGTAATTAAACCAAAGAAACTTAAACCCCCAAAATATTAGTAAATAAGCCAACGAAATTTAAAGACCAAAATTGTTAGTAAATAAACTAAACAAATTTTAATATAAAAAAATGTAAATAAACCAAAGATTTTTGTAAAACTAAATTATATGATTTTTGAACCAGGGCGGGCAAATTTGGGGTATGACAACAATCACGATGATAAGTGGCGACAATGAGGTAGACCTAGCAAATGATAAGGTTTTATTAAAATTAAACTCTAAGAAAATATATTGATCTAATGAAGGAATCGTGTCATTGAATCACATTCTTAATGCGTAAAGAGCGTGATATGAATGATGAGACACATGCAATTCATAAAACATTGATGGATATAAGTTGGTTTTCCAATATAACTTAATTTTTAGATTATAAGTTTCTATGTCAATTTAAGTGAATGCATTTTCAGTGAAAGGTTAGTAAAATAAAAAATCTACATAGCATATAATAAACCCAACTTCATCTACTGTCAACCTGCATAAGAATTTAAAGAAAAAAACATTGCTAAGTCACAAGAAGCCTCTTTCTTGTGACTTAGCAATGTTTTGTTCTTGTTATGAGAATATTTATCAACAACTACAACAACATACAATAACACAACAAATACATAGAACAAAAAAAACCTTTTAGCAACAAAACACTAACATCATACAACAACACAAGATATAATAAAATGTTTCAATAACACTTTTTATTGAAACTAATCGTGGATCTGGAACAAATTATGAAGTTCATATAGTTTATGATAATATGAAAAAGAAATACAAGGTGGATGAAGTTTCCACAATAGTTTCATACTTCTTGTATTTTTTATCATAACAACATACACCATATGTAACATAGCCAAAGTATGCGCTTTGTTAAGGTGATGAAGACGAATTTGAAAAAAAAATGAGAACATTCACAAAATGAAAAAAATGAGAACCCATTTTTAACAAGAAACGTAAATAAAATTGGAGCATAAGTCTAATGAACAAACCTCAAGGTAGAGATTGGTGAAGACGAATCTGAAAAAAATGAGAATCTATTTTAAACAAGAAACGTAAACAAAATCGGAGCATAAATTTAATGAACAAATCTCAAGGTAGTGATTGGTGAAGACGGATATGAAGGTTGCAGTATGAGTGAAGGGTGACATGAATGTTAGGGTTATGTTTTGAGAGAGAAAAGAGTGAAATATGTTAAGGTTTTCTTTAGAGATAAACTGCTGTTATGTACTGGGCGGTAGAGCACATTCGCTTATATATTCAAAAAACATCACTTTTCATCACGATTGACAAGAAGAACCGTGATGCAATGATTGGATTTTACACCATAGTTGAAAATAATAATCGTAATGATATACAAGGAGTTGGGATAATGAAGGAATTGGGATTCGAACCCTGTAAAACCTGGTATATTTCACTACGGAGTTTAACAAAGAGCATAGTGAAATACCTTTTAGTAAAAACTTAAAAAAAGCCCCCAAAAACGTGTTTCCACCACGGTTAAAGAAAGGTTGTTGTAATATTGTTAGACGAATGGTGTTTTCCATAGTAGTGTTAGTGAGCATAAGATTTGTTTGATCATCAATGAGATTTGGAATAACCTCTACAATTAAGTTATTATCTTACAAAACAGAGTTGGTGTAGAACAAATTTTTAAAATGAGACACTATGTGGCTAGATATTTGATGTGGCTCAGTGAGGATCCATCCCTAATGGAGTTTATCATTTTTGTTTCATTTCTAAATTTGGTCATTTTGTGAAAGTAAGAGGTGTTCCTATCTCCCTCCACAAACCACTTCAACTTGGATTTCTCTAACCAAAAACTTTCTTCAATGTTAAGGGATTTGTCCAACTCTAATTGAGCCTTCTTTTATAAACTCATTAGAAGGTCTGAGTGGCCAGCAATGTCAATCTAAGTTTGAGCTGCATGGAATTTGTAATTGATTTTGAATACAGTTCAAGCTCTTCCACAATTGTCTTCTTTTAATGTAACATGTTAAAGCATAGATGGCAGCCATTCCATAAACTATGTTGTCTTCCATTATAGATAATGTCACACATTGGTCATCAAAGAACATGACAATGGAATTAATATGAGCTTTACAAAGGAACCAAATCTTAGGAATTCTATTCTCCATAACATTCTGAGCACAAAGCTTATGACCAAGCTTTAGAGGCCATCTTGCGGGAAGTGAGCTGACATTCATCCATGGTTCAATAATTAGAACCATGTCAAGATTTTTGTTTTTAATAAGATTTTTTAGGACTATTCTAGTATGGGTGTTTACTAATCCCCTAATATTCCATAACATACACTTCATCTAAAAGGTTTAGAAGAATATGCCTTGGATCTGGTAGTGTATTTTAACAGCTGAAGTCTTGACATCTTCACTTTAGAGGTGCCTTCATGTGCTGTTCTAAGGATTTTCCATACATCTTTGGCCACTTCACATGTATTCACCAGCCTAAAGATGTTCTTGTCAATTCCATTGAATATGACATTTAAAGCCTTAGAATTGGCAAGTGAGAGTTCATCTTCTTCTTGGTTCCAGTCTACCTCTAGATTTAGCACGTTCGTGGGTTGATTGTATTCTCCCATAATAATAGGATGTGTCCACCCTTTCATAACTGCCTTCCAAACCTTGATGTCTATAAATTTAAAAAAGACCACCATGCGAGGTTTCTAGTAGTCATAATTGCTTCCATCCAGAACAAGTGGTCTGTTCAGAAATACAACTTCCTTGTCCATCGTACCAGAAAGTAACTTCCCTGGATCTCACTCAGATGCAGAGCAAAGTGCCTGCTGTGATACCAATTGAAATTCTGGTATCAGATATAAGATGTCAAATGAGATGTCACGACACTATATCTGAGTAATGAACATGGATAACAACAACAACAATAAACTTGTAGAAAGTAAATAACACAGCAATATGTTTACCCAGTTCGGAACAATCCTTCCTACTCAGGGGGCTAAAAGCCAGGATGAAATCAATATCCGATAGTATCAATTCGAAGTTAAACAGTCCCATTTTACCCTTCTCACTTAATCAATGCCCTTCCTATGATTTCTACTTAAGTCTCACCTAGGTATGAAACCCTCCTCAAATCCCTTCTAATCACAATCCCTGTGACAAAATAAAAACCAAAAAGAAAACAACCAGAAGATACTCTTCCAGAACAAACTATTCCTCGATGCTTAAAAGCTTACGAGGATGCAAATACTCTCCTTGCTTAAAAGCTTCGGAGATCAAATATGGAACACAAAAAAAATAAGGATTCCTAAACCCTAAAAACAAACAATATCAGTTCCACCCCTAAACTAGGTTACAACCCTTCTATTTATAGATAAGTCTTTTTCTGGGCTGGGCTTCAAATCGCAGCAGTGAGGCTGCCAAAAATTCTGCTACTTGTTCTCCAAGAAATTTGGTCTTCAATCCAATCTTTCCTAAAATGTCTCCAATAACAGACAACGTGGAAATCCTCTGATTGAAACCATCTTGGCAAAAATATCAGCTAAATGATTTCTTTGAATATTCTGAGCTGAAATAAAGATTCTTGTAGCAAATAAAACAGCCTGATCCAAGTGCCAGATCAACTTTCTGCAGCCAGGATGTCATGACATCTTCTTCAACATGTTGAAATATGAATGCTAAGTCATATAGCATCTCTTCCAACACGATATTCCTTAGAGTGTTTTAGCAAAATGTATGTCATCAATCAGAGAGCCTTCAACATCCTTATGTTGTTTCTCTTTCACCATCACATCCTTGACGTCTTTTTCGTTGTTTCTTCTGCAATTATCAATTTGGTGCCCTCACTATTTTGTATTGAATGAAAAATTAAGGCATAGTCTTATACTCCATTTCCATGAAGAAAGCGAACCATTTCCTCTCCATTAACACCTTGTATTTCAGCTCTTGTTTTAGATCAATATCAACTAAAACTCTTACAAAATGCACGATACGATCAACCATGGGTTTATTGGTAACTGCGTCTATGCAATTGGGTGTTCCAATGCTACTCACAATTGAAAAAATAATTTTTGGCCTTCAACACTCCTGAGCCATCCCATAAAAACGTACCCAAACTTAAGTCGTTGTATTCTTTTGTATTATAGGGTTGAAATCCCTCGTCCAAGCAAAAAGTTTAAGCAAGCCAGAGTTCAAGAACCATGAATTAATGGATTGAACAATTCTAACTTATTCAATCATTGAAAAGGTAAACTCATAGAATCCCTTACCTAGGGAAATCACACCTATTTACCTCTGTTTTTCTAAAGTGACATTAACTTCTCGTGCAATGACCATTATCGGTGTAGAACCTTTTGGCCAGATGATCCGGCCATGTAGATTAAGCTTGCATGTCTCTAACCGTGCCAAATACTCCTCCTCCAAGATTGATATTGCCAATCAATCGCCTTCTAAGCACAATTTAGGGAGTTGTCTTAGTGGTGTGTGTAGCAACCTGCCCTAAAAATTAGACTTTTAGAGTCGCCACCTATTCTGAAGGGCAAATAGGAAACCCTACGCAGTTTAGAGATCGGGGTAAGATTATTATAATCAGGTCGAAGGAAGGTGTTAGGCACCCTCTGTAACACCCCTCTAATACCCCATGGCAATTAACAAAATTAAATCAGAGTAAACATGCAAAGGGTGTCACAATTCAAAAATAAAAGAAAACACACGTTCGGCATATGTCATGCATTCACTGAAACATCTGAAATTATAACTCATTAGATAAAAATCATGTTTACACAGCGGAATCAAATCATCAAGTCAACATTAAATTGTTAATGTATCAGACTTCAAATAAAATAAACAATAGAGTTATAATCGAAACTCAAAACATCGCGTTCCCAGTGTTACATCTATCAGAGCATGACACCGACACAACAACTAAACCGACTTATGAGCTAATCCTCACCAAGTCGAAAGCAGCTATCCTCAATCTGAAAATGTCAACAGTAAGGGTGAGTCTCATCACAGTTAACAAATGTTATTGCATCTTAAATAACAACACATCATAGTTATATTATTCACCCAATTCATCATATTCAGATTATCAGGAACATCCATCATTTACACAAACGTCAACAAAACACATCTTTCAAACAGACAATCATACTCAACATTAATTCAACAAAACACACAACCAACACGTCGTCAATATTTATAACACTGGAATACTTCCAATTATGTTATAAAAGTATGCATATGTATGAACTGACACTATGCATGTGGTACCAAAATTCGTGAATCATATTCACAGGACTTCTCTCTGCGATACTGCCCTTCAAGTCGCTCCCACCCCACATGGGCATACGACTAACCTCATCGCTCACACCCCCATGGGCACACGATGACTGCTTACTAATCTCCGCACAATGGGAATTAGCCACCAACGATCCACTCATCAACGGGATCCAATGTAAATGATTTATGAATGAATGCACACATATCACATACTTATATCATCACCGATCCGATGCTTAACATCGTCTCATTTCATCCCACCAATATCATTACAAACAAGTATGTACATGTCCAAGCATCATTCAATCATTCACATACATTTCACCACAATCAACATATTAATAATAACAGCATATTAATATTCACAAATCATCAATCATCATCATATAATTCTCAACAATCATCACATCGTAATGTTTTCAAAACCACATCTTATATTGTCACATTTCATCATATATGTCAACAATACATCATCCAATTAAATAAATCGTCACATGATTAATATTTCAACATAGCATGTATTTAACACATCTCGTCACATATATGTACAATACATCATTCACCAAGAAATAAAATCATATTTAAAAAATAATTGGATTCACACCCCATTCCATCGTTTAAACACGTAGGCTATCTCATAAGATTCATCGTACTCGAAACGACACTAAAAACGGACCTACGGTTCGAAAGTTACACATCATTTAACCTTCCCAAGAAATAACTATCGCTACAGCACGCGGCGCAACCAAAGTTCGCGGCGCGACCTGAAGCACACAAACACGTTCGCGGCGCCAACCTATGCACGCGGCGCGATGCGAGAAAACAAGTACGCCTTCGCGGCGCCAACACGGGGACGCGGCGCGAACTGGCGATTTTACAGACTTTCAAGTCTGCGTCAGATCCTGCGATCTCACCCAATCTGAGTCCAAAACTGACTCTAAACATCATATACAAGCAGTTAATCATCAATTGCATCATTATTCATCATCACACACCAAAACAACACACAATCAATCAATAATACATGCAATTTTCATCAATTCATAACCTCCCTAAACCTAACATATAATCCAATTGACTCAACAACATCCCTAATCAATATTATTATCCAAGAATACGATAATAGATGATAACCGGAGAGTCCCCCCTTACCTTAGCCAAAGATTCTTGATTGGTCTCTCCCTCCATTGCTCCTCTTCACGTACCAGTTTTCCAATCCCTCATCTCCTCTGTTCTGTTTTTCACGTTCCTTTTTCCTTTCTCCCCATTTTCCTTATTTTTATGAAAAATAACATTTTAATTAGTAAAGGGCTTTACTAACATAGCACCCCCTCTTTACTAATACCACACTTGGCCCAACACTATAAACCATCTTTCTTCCAATTAAATCCCACAAACCACCAATAATTCTAATTATAAATTAAATTTCCATTTAAATTAAAAATTAAAATATACGGGTGTTACACCCTCACCCTTTCCTATTGGCTTTGAATCTAAGGTAATAGTTTTATGGCTAAAATAATTAGGTTAATAGCTAAGGAATTGAATAGGGGAAAAATTGAGATTTTAGGGAAGGGGACTCGCCTTGGTTATCCAAGTGCCTACGTATCTCCTTAGGGAGAATCAGAGTCAACGTAGTTCGGGCACAGGGTTGTACGCCTTATGATTGAATTTGTGGTTTTGAAATTGATTAAAGGCTTTTTGAGTGGCCTATTCGCAGTTTTGAATTAGGATGAAAATCCGTGGTTTGATTTGAATGTTTGGGCGTACAACCCTGATTTGATATTGCACCGTTAGATGCGGTGACCAATAGATTTGGTCAGCATAGCTAACGGATTACGGAGCATTGCTGATTGCTCAAATCGATAGATTGATCATCGCGGGCAGCAAATTAAAATGTATTTTAATTCGTGTATTTTTTATCTCTCGTCTAATGCGACTAATAGATTTAGTCGGGTCGAGGAGAGAATTAAATAAAGAATTAATTAAATTATTTTATTGTTTATTCAGATATTTGATCAGTACGACATAGAGAGTCGACTAATTCGAAGGCGGGATGAAATAGATATTCATCCGCCGTTTACCCGTTAAAGGGGAAGTTAGAATTGATTGTTTTTATTATTTGTATCTCTCGTCTAATGCGACTAATAGATTTAGTCGGGTCGAGGAGAGAATCATTCAAGAATTAATGTTTTGCCAAATGGTAATGGGATCGGGCAAACCCTAATATCTATAACCTTTATAGGTTTTTTTTGTGATTTACAATTAATTAAAATTAATTAAATTAATTAAATCGAAAAAATCGAGATAATCGGGAGTTAATCCTAAAACCTAATCCTAAGCCTAATTCTAGTTTTATTGTTCTAATCCTATTTTATAAGTTAATTAAATCAAAATGTAATTAATTAAACTAATCCACATAATTAAACAATGAAAATATAAAATTATAAAAAGGAACCTGGTTATAATCCTGTGTGGACGATCACTGAGTGCCCATGGTAGAGGTGCAATTTTTGTACGTTAGATCGAGATGATAGGAGATCTCATCGCTGTGAATGAAGGATGTTTGATGGGGCAGCGTGGAGATGTGAGTGCTGGATCCTGGATTGTCAATATGACAAAAATATTTGTCTTGGCCAGGATTTGAACCCTGGCCTTGTAGATTGCATGTCTCCCTATTTTCCAAGCCAACTGCACGTTGTTAGTTGTCACTTAAATACAAACCAACGAATAAATAATGAAATGTTCCCTGAATGGACAATTCAAGCAAGCCGGGTCCACATGTCCCTGAAGAGACCAATCGTGGTAAAGAAAAAGAACAAGTCTGACAACTAGCCAATGATGCTTCACGTATACGCCATGCGAACCTTTGACATGGGGCTGGATATTCAAACCGCCGTCTGCGGCGGCTCTCCCTTTCTTCTCCGATGATCAACAAAACGGCACACCTGCACAAACAACCAAAAACGACAAGAAAACAACCCAGACCCGCTAATTTAACCATTCCGATTTCAATGGTGCAATCGTATGGATCTGAAAACGCCCGTATCCCTTGGTTCAAAGCTCCTCCAAGCTTTTGCCCTAACAATGGCGTGATCGGATCCATGGCCCCAATCCCACATGTGATGCGTTCAAACTGTTCTAAACACCCTCAATAACACATTAGTACGTTCGGTTTTTATTAAAACTGAGAAAAAACACAAAAACGAAAAACTCACTCATCCATGAACATCAAGAACGTGATGCACACGTTCTGGGCGTTATGGGACATGTTCAATCGTTCAACCTCACTCAATATTACCTTGGGAAGATGTTGGAATCGTCCTTGGGGCCTCTGAAGGGCTGCAACCAATAAAACCGAATTTCTTTCTTTCCTTCACTTTTTGATTTTTAAACCCTAGCTCCTCTCCTCTCCTTTTGCGGCCAGCCCCTCCAATTTCGTCCCTCCCCCTTCTCTCCATTCTTTAGAATATATATCACCTATATTAGGGTTAAAACCTTAGAAAAAGAAATCAATCAATCGTTAATATGGAAATTGAAGAAAGATTTTGCATAAAATCTTTCTAATCTTGGACACCATGCTATTCCATGCATATTTTCTATTTAATATTGGCCCTTGGATCATTTTTGGTTGTTATTTGAATTAATAAAAAGAAAATACCAACATATAATTATTTCAGGGTTTTATTTGATTTTTTTATTTGAAATTAATCAAATATAAATAAAATAACATCACAAAAATAATTATATATTGGATGAATAGACCTCTCTTGGGCCTATTACCACATGAACCAATTCAAAATTATAGGCCCCAGTACTTAAAAGTATGAAACAAGTAACTTAGGGTTTCATGTATTTCTCCAGAATCGTCCAACTTGTACAACTTGTATCTTGCTCAATTTTTGACAAATGAAAGTATTCTTGGACTCTTTAGAAAGTTCAAAGAGTCCTCTAAACACTCTCTTTTGTTTCATCTCCATTGAAGTTTCCACGTTCAAGTTATGAGCTTTGACCTAAAAGGTGTTTTTCGTTGACTTTTCGGAGGACCTATAATCTCTTTGACCATATCTCCCAAATGGTGCATTTCTTGATCTTGGGCCCAACATCAAAGTTGTAGAGGATGAAATTTCCTTGAGAATAGGCTTTGGTTGGGAAAATTTTGATACTCCATGTGAAAGTTATGACCAATCGAAGTTGAGTTGACTTTTTTTTCTAAAAAACCCTAATTTGACTAGGAGAGAGTGCTTGAGAAAAACCCTTGAACCTCGAGTTATTGAAGATGACATGATGAGGGAAAATTTTGGGGTATGACAACTGCCCCTGTTCAATCTTCTTAAACCTGAAGAGTCAGATAGGCACGTCTCCCTATCGTAATCTAAAGGTAGAAGATGATTGATCACTGAGAATACCCTGAAATTTGCATTTGTTAGGAAGAAATTATGTGAGGAGACGGGCTTACAGATGCCATCCGAGGTGAATACCATTTTTCAGAGTGTGGGGTAAACGCTTTTGAACGGGACCACTGCATTTTGGTTGTAGCACGGCCTAAAAAGGCAACCTGAAATTTATGCAATGTTATGATGCATGCGATGTATGATGCAGTGAGCTTCTCAAAATAAATGAGAGCGGTGTATGTATATGCAATATGTATGAATGAGGTGTGTTAGTTGAATGATGCATGGTTGTCAGTTAAAGTATGTTAGTAGCTCTGAAAAGAAAGATAACACCTTTGATTGTTATTGATGATGTTTTGGAGAATATCACTACCGAGGGACTAACGTGATAAACCCAATTGAGAAACCTTTTGAAAATCTTTGTTGTAAAATCCTTTGTAAAACCCTGTTTGCTTGGAAAAACTCCTAGAAAGGATGGAATACTTCTTAAAGAAGACTGCCTGAAAAGGTTCCTGAAAAGGACTGCACCAATAGGATCATTTGCCATAGCTATAGCAAACTCACCTGCACCATTTAGGATAATTTGCTATGCTTATAGCAACTTCACCTGCACCATTTAGGCTAATTTGCTATGCTTATAGCAACTTCACCTGCACCATTTAGGATAATTTGCTATGCTCATAGCAACTTCACCTGCACCTTTTAGGATAATTTGCTATGCTTACAGCAAACTCACCTGCAATATTTAGGATAATTTGCTATGCTTGTAGCAACTTCACCTGCACCATTTAGGATAATTTGCTATGCTTATAGCAAACTCACCTGCACTATTTAGGATCATTTGCCGTGCTTGTAGCAAACTCACCCGCACCATTTAGGATCATTTGCCGTGCTTGTAGGGAACTCACCTGCCCCATTTAGGATCATTTGCCGTGCTTGTAGCAAACTCACCCGCACCATTTAGGATCATTTGCCGTGCTTGTAGCAAACTCACCCGCACCATTTAGGATCATTTGTCGTGCTTGTAGCAAACTCACCTACCCCATTTAGGATCATTTGCCGTGCTTGTAGCAAACTCACCTGCCCCATTTAGGATCATTTGCCGTGCTTGTAGCAAATTCACCCGCACCATTTAGGATCGTTTGCCGTGCTTGTAGCAAACTCACCCGCACCATTTAGGATCATTTGACGTGCTTGTAGCAAACTCACCTGCCCCATTTAGGATCATTTGCTATGCTTATAGCAACTTCACCTGCACCATTTGGATTATCTGCCCTGGCTCGGACAAATTTCACCTGCACCATTAGGAATCATTTTCTATAGTTCTAGCAAACTTACCTGCACCAATAGGAGTCACTTGCCCTGTTTCGGACAAGCTTACCTGCACCAAAAAGATTCACCTGCTTGAAGACTTACGACTCGAGGGTCGGAGAAAAATAGCACGTCAAATATTCACGACTCGAGGGTCGAAAAACACACCTATCACAACACGAAGGTTGGAAATATATGACTCGAGGGTCGGAAAACACACCTGTCACAACACGAGGGTTGAAAACTGGGTTTTTGTAGTATTTGAATGCACTAGATGATATGCATATGCTAATGCGTATGTATGTATGCTGATGCTGATGTAAATCTCAAGATTTTATCTCCTTATTGAACTTGTTTAAACCATATTTGCACCTACACCACGACTATGCTTATGCCGGCTTGGTAATGTTTAGGTATGCGGGTAATGCTTATGTATATGTTGATTGATGAGTGGAACGAAGTAGTGTCTTCTATAAGACTACCTGAAAAGGTTTCTGGAGTGGATGTGAGTGTTTGTCTTTAAAGAAGACTATCTGAAAAGATTTTTTAGGATAGAAATTTGTCTTAAAGAAGACCACCTGGAAAGGCTGGAAGATGTCTAAAAAGGACTACCTAAAAAGGTTCTTAGCAAGGAATGAGGAATATCTTTAAAGACGGCTACCTGAAAAGGCTGAAAGATGTCTTTAACAAGGACTACCTAAAAAGGTTCTTAGCAAGGAATGATTAATGTCTTAGAAAAGACCACCCAGAAAGGTTCATAGAATGTCTTAAAGAAGACCACCTGAAGAGGTTCCTGAAAAGGTTCGTATAAAAGAATGTCTTGAAAAAGACTACCTGAAGAGGTTCCTTGAAAGGATGACAATTCGCCTTGAATAAGACTGCTTGAGGAGGCTCCTAGAAAGGGTCGTGAGATTTGTCTTAAGGAAGACTACCTAAAAAGGTGTAGTGTGATGTATCAACCAATGTATGCAATGCATGATTCATATGTATTTGCATGATGCTCCGATGATAGGTTGTTGATAACCAAAGCATATATAGCTCGCTGAAGTTGCAGGTTTGTTTGATAAGGTGGGGTGTGATGCTAGCGCGATTTCCCAATCCCTGTTTTTGCATTTGAAGATCGTAGTTAGGAGAAAGATCGGTCCGAGGTTGTAAAGTATGAGAACGCCTTTCCCTTTTGTTGTGCGCCTTGCCTCAGTTTGGCTCTTTGAAATACTCCACGCCTTTGACCTTTTGAGGTTCTCTAGACCTTTAACCTTTTGAGGTTCTCCACACCTTTAACCCTGAGAGATTCTCCACACCTTATGGGTTTGATACCCAATGCCCCAATGTTTAGTGGAGAAAGGATGCCCATGATCTCCAAGCCATGAAGGAAGTGCCCCGAGGAATAACCTTGTCGTATGCTTCGACGTTTAGATTGAAGGGTATGCCCTTGATTTCCAGGATATGGAGGACTATCCATAGTGTTCTTATCCTTTTGAATTTGAATTCTTCCCATGTTTGACATGCCCCTGTTTGAGATTGCTTCGCGGTGTGCCCCAAGTCGATTGAACCTTAAGAATGAATGCCCCTAGTTAATAGGATATTTGATTGTATGCCCCTGTGATCCTTGAAATTTTTGCCCCTGTTAAGGGGAACCCCCTAGATGTGATTCCCCCCATTCCAGAGTCTTTATTAGAAAGATCGCCTTTGATTGAACCAATTTCGAGGTCTCCTCGATGCTAAGTGTATACTTGTAGATGACGTTGTACCATTTGAGAAGTAACTCCAATGCAATGTGTATGCAAGTTTTGAAATCGAAGTCCGTTATGAATTAGGACGGGATGAATGCTTGAAGAAGCGTAGTGGTTAGAAATAATTTTAACAAACTTTAGGAGTCAGTATAACAACTCTTGCTTAATATGCTTTCATGGTTAACCTTGCCTCAATTAGGACTTTTGAATGTTGTAACTTGGCCTGGTTTGTGGTTTTAAGAAACAACAGATATAAGGCTCAAAAAATTTTTTACCCCACCCCTTTCTCCTTGATGTTCTCCAAATCCTAGAAATTCGCCTAATCCAATGAATTTTTTTTTTGTTTGTAAGGAAATCAGTTCTGATGTTGAGCAGAAGCCTTTAGTAAAGACCCAAGTGTTGATGAAAATATTGTAGAGATCCAAGCATTTATGTGAAGCTTCGATGAGTTAGCAGTCACAAGGTTATCCTTTGCATTTTGCCTTTGTGTTTTTTTTCCTATCCCTTATTTTTGCATGAACCAACTCCTTTGAGTTTGATCCATCGGGATGCCTAAGTCATTTTTGTTTTCTTTTATGAGTTTTTCTGTTTTGACTTAGTGGGCGTTTTTCTTCTTTTTCTTTTTTTTAATACTCCTTTGAATGTTGTGACTGCCATGTTGACTTTGATTTGTAAGCTTCGACTTTGATACGTCCTCGATCTTGAATGATGTTTTGAGGAAGAAGATGTTGTAAATGTTATCTCCATTGCTTCCTCAATCTTGGATGAATGCGAGGAAGAAGATATGCTTGAACATTTGCTTTGCTTGATCCTTATGCTTGAACCCTTGCTTGGATTGACTATTTCTCTTGACAACCAAAATACACCATTGAATTAGTCGAAATCTACCCTGCCCCTGGTTAAAATCAAGGTTTATTTGAAAAGTAAAAACAAGCTCCAACTCCTGGCTCGAGGGGGTAACGAGGGATTAACATCATTATATCTCCACTGTTTGGGAATTGAAACCATGCCTGTACATCCTCGGCTCGGTCTTACCTTGAAAGCATATGTTTAGCTGGACTTTGTTATTTGTATTCGTCATTCTCCCTCACGTTTGTTAATAATCCTAAAAATAGAAATGTGCGACTGGACAGTCATAGTAGTAAGTGGATGAAGTGAATGAATTGATTCCAAAACCTGCATGGTCATCCCATTAAAATTGCTAATCCGAAGGTACAACTTTTATCCTAAGAAACACTTAGCAATCGTAGGGGTTGAAGTTCTAAGCATGGCAAACACCTATTAATCCTAGGGATAATCTCCTTTGTAGATCCACTGACCTTGTTTCACTCCTTAGTTCTTTAGACTTGTAGAAGTGAGGGCAACCTCGAATTTTCCTTGGGCACGTCAAGCCTGTCGAGGATAAATTGTTAGCGGTGGGTTTTTGTCGTATCGGAACTTCATGAGTTTCCTTTGACTGAACCTCTTTTGCTTTCCCTAAGGATAGTATCGCACCATTGCAACCTTTAAAGTTTGTAGATTGGTAGAGAGAACGCCTATGACCCCTTTTGCCCCTTGGTGTGGAGTTAACACAGGTTTCCTTCCCTCCATCGTAGTTATGCATCTTTGTTTAGGACTTTTGCCCCAGTTGGACTAATCCTTGCCCCCAGGTTATCGTAGAGCGTCCTTGAAAGTTTGATATGTTCTAAGATGAACCCTTTTATGACTAGATACATCTTGAGTGTATCTATGAGGGAACTCTTTGTTGAACTAATCCTTGCTCGATGACAACCTTTATTATATTTATAATCCTGTCATGACAAGGCATGGACATGCGGCATGACGAAAGGCATCCTTTTTCCTCCTTGTGAGACCAAGTTCGTTCTCGATAATTTATCCTCCTTTCTCCATAGTCTACGATCCTTTGATTTTTTCTTTGCGAGTTTCGGGAAATCGTCTAGCACGGGAAGCGTGGATGCGGGCGAAGATGCGAATGTAAATGTATGATTGCATGAAAATGCAAATGCATGCGTATGCGAGAGACTCCTTGTATTGTAACTCCGTGTATGCAATGCAGACGTGTAACATATGATCCTAGGGATAGCCTTAGAGGCGACATTAGACCCTCGTGGAATCTTTGCAGGATAAATGTTATGACACGCTAAGGGAAATCCCTTAGATTCGGGAGTATGCAAAAGGTAGCGGCTGGTGACCGTTCAAGACAGTCATCAAATCTCATGGCCATCGAAAGGCCAATCGACGTGTACCAATGAAGTTGTCCTTGGTGGGAAGGTTCTCTATGCGGAACACAACCTATCTAAGGATGATATCGAATGAAGTGAAATCCCTACAAGCTAGGGATGGGAGGTGTGAATGGAAATCCAAACCCTACAAGTTAGAGGGTGCACGGGAATAAGCATGGAGTGACCGTTCAGGACAGTCACTAGATCTCATAGCCATCGAGAGGCCAATAAAACGCATGCTAATGAAGTTGTCCTTCGGGGAAGGACACATTATTGTGAAAACACATGGATGTAAAAGAAAATCCCTATAGGCTAGGGAGCACGTAGGAGTAAGCACGGGGTGACCGTTCAAGACAGTCACTAAGTCGCATGGCCATCGAGAGGCCAATCGACGTATGCTAACGAAGATGTCCTTTGTGGGAAGGACACGTTTTTGGAGTTAGAATCCCTATAGGCTAGGGAATGCGTAGATGTAGGCACGAGGTGACCGTTCAAGACAGTCACTGAATCGCATGGCCATCGAGAGGCCAATCGACGTATGCTAACAAAGATGTCCTTCATACGAAGGATGTGATTTTAAAAATAGAATCCCTACAATCTAGGGAACTCGTAGATGTAAGCACGGGGTGACCGTTCAAGACAGTCACTGAATCGCATGGCCATCGAGAGGCCAATTGACGTGCGTAAACGAAGATGTCCTTCGTGGGAAGGACGCGTAGTTGTAAAATATGAAGATATAAAAGGAAACTCCCCACAGGTTAGGGAGTGCGTAGATGCGGGCGCGGAGTGACCGTTCATGACAGTCACTAGATCTCATGGCCATCGAGAGGCCAATCAACGTGCCTAAATGGAGGTGTCCTTCGTGGGAAGGACATGGTTTTAGCAATAGAGTCCCTGCAGGCCAGGGAACGCGTAGGAGTACCTGCAAAATTAAACGCAAGGCATTCGCAGTACACAAATTGCATATATAATAAGCACGTAAGCACATAAGCCCTAGGTTCATAGGTCCGACGTAACGGCTTAGGGTGCCTACCCTTCCCATTAGTATGTTCTAGAAGGTCTCATGGGATCGTTCGTAGCCGCCGAGACTTTCTGTCTCTTTGGATTTTAGAACAACTCATTTGATCCATGAGGTTCGAGTTTTAGGGGTAGGTTCCCAGAGAGATCAGCCAAATACCAAGTCCAGCCCTCAACAAGGTCGAGCCTCGTATCAGACCTTTCCGGATATTCAACCCACTCTGAGTGGAATTATAATAAGACTCGTAGGCGATGTAATTCCCCTCTGGTCATTATTATAATTCCCACGCTTAGGCTTAACAGTAATTTATAATATCCCAACATAATACAATAAAATAACAAATATAAAAATATTTAATTAAATTGAACGTAAATGAATAAATTGCAGATGAATAAATAAATAAATGAAAATTTAAATATTTAATAAAAAAAGGAAAACCTAAATCCTAAACCAAACCCTAATTTAGGCAAACTAGCCAAACCCTAACAGCTAGCCACAAACCTAAATAATTTGCCAAACCTAAACCCTCTCAAGCCTTAGGAGCATAATAATTCACCATTGATGATTGATCCCCAGCAGAGTCGCCAGCTGTAGCAACCTGCCCTAAAAATTAGACTTTTAGAGTCGCCACCTATTCTGAAGGGCGAATAGGAAACCCTACGCAATTTAGAGATCGGGGTAAGATTATTATAATCAGGTCGAGGGAAGGTGTTAGGCACCCTCAACCCTTTCCTATTGGCTTTGAATCTAAGGTAATAGTTTTATGGCTAAAATAATTAGGTTAATAGCTAAGGAATTGAATAGGGGAAAAATTGAGATTTTAGGGAAGGGGACTCGCCTTGGTTATCCAAGTGCCTACGTATCTCCTTAGGGAGAATCAGAGTCAACGTAGTCCGGGCACAGGGTTGTACGCCTTATGATTGAATTTGTGGTTTTGAAATTGATTAAAGGCTTTTTGAGTGGCCTATTCGCAGTTTTGAATTAGGATGAAAATCCGTGGTTTGATTTGAATGTTTGGGCGTACAACCCTGATTTGATATTGCACCGTTAGATGCGGTGACCAATAGATTTGGTCAGCATAGCTAACGGATTACGGGGCATTGCTGATTGCTCAGATCGATAGATTGATCATCGCGGGCAGCAAATTAAAATGTATTTTAATTCGTGTATTTTTTATCTCTCGTCTAATGCGACTAATAGATTTAGTCGGGTCGAGGAGAGAATTAAATAAAGAATTAATTAAATTATTTTATTTCTTTATTCAGATATTTGATCAGTACGACATAGAGAGTCGACTAATTCGAAGGCGGGATGAAATAGATATTCATCCGCCGTTTACCCGTTAAAGGGGAAGTTAGAATTGATTGTTTTTATTATTTGTATCTCTCGTCTAATGCGACTAATAGATTTAGTCGGGTCGAGGAGAGAATCATTCAAGAATTAATGTTTTGTCAAATGGTAATGGGATCGGGCAAACCCTAATATCTATAACCTTTATAGGTTTTTTTTGTGATTTACAATTAATTAAAATTAATTAAATTAATTAAATCGAAAAAATCGAGATAATCGGGAGTTAATCCTAAAACCTAATCCTAAGCCTAATTCTAGTTTTATTGTTCTAATCCTATTTTATAAGTTAATTAAATCAAAATGTAATTAATTAAACTAATCCACATAATTAAACAATGAAAATATAAAATTATAAAAAGGAACCTGGTTATAATCCTGTGTGGACGATCACTGAGTGCCTATGGTAGAGGTGCAATTTTTGTACGTTAGATCGAGATGATAGGAGATCTCATCGCTGTGAATGAAGGATGTTTGATGGGGCAACGTGGAGATGTGAGTGCTGGATCCTGGATTGTCAATATGACAAAAATATTTGTCTTGGCCAGGATTTGAACCCTGGCCTTGTAGATTGCATGTCTCCCTATTTTCCAAGCCAACTGCACGTTGTTAGTTGTCACTTAAATACAAACCAACGAATAAATAATGAAATGTTCCCTGAATGGACAATTCAAGCAAGCCGGGCCCACATGTCCCTGAAGAGACCAATCGTGGTAAAGAAAAAGAACAAGTCTGACAACTAGCCAATGATGCTTCACGTATACGCCATGCGAACCTTTGACCTGGGGCTGGATATTCAAACCGCCGTCTGCGGCGGCTCTCCCTTTCTTCTCCGATGATCAACAAAACGGCACACCTGCACAAACAACCAAAAACGACAAGAAAACAACCCAGACCCGCTAATTTAACCATTCCGATTTCAATGGTGCAATCGTATGGATCTGAAAACGCCCGTATCCCTTGGTTCAAAGCTCCTCCAAGCTTTTGCCCTAACAATGGCGTGATCGGATCCATGGCCCCAATCCCACATGTGATGCGTTCAAACTGTTCTAAACACCCTCAATAACACATTAGTACGTTCGGTTTTTATTAAAACTGAGAAAAAACGCAAAAACGAAAACTCACTCATCCATGAACATCAAGAACGTGATGCACACGTTCTGGGCGTTATGGGACCTGTTCAATCGTTCAACCTCACTCAATATTACCTTGGGAAGATGTTGGAATCGTCCTTGGGGCCTCTGAAGGGCTGCAACCAATAAAACCGAATTTCTTTCTTTCCTTCACTTTTTGATTTTTAAACCCTAGCTCCTCTCCTCTCCTTTTGCGGCCAGCCCCTCTAATTTCGTCCCTCCCCCTTCTCTCTATTCTTTAGAATATATATCACCTATATTAGGGTTAAAACCTTAGAAAAAGAAATCAATCAATCGTTAATATGGAAATTGAAGAAAGATTTTGCATAAAATCTTTCTAATCTTGGACACCATGCTATTCCATGCATATTTTCTATTTAATATTGGCCCTTGGATCATTTTTGGTTGTTATTTGAATTAATAAAAAGAAAATACCAACATATAATTATTTCAGGGTTTTATTTGATTTTTTTATTTGAAATTAATCAAATATAAATAAAATAACATCACAAAAATAATTATATATTGGATGAATAGACCTCTCTTGGGCCTATTACCACATGAACCAATTCAAAATTATAGGCCCCAGTACTTAAAAGTATGAAACAAGTAACTTAGGGTTTCATGTATTTCTCCAGAATCGTCCAACTTGTACAACTTGTATCTTGCTCAATTTTTGACAAATGAAAGTATTCTTGGACTCTTTAGAAAGTTCAAAGAGTCCTCTAAACACTCTCTTTTGTTTCATCTCCATTGAAGTTTCCACGTTCAAGTTATGAGCTTTGACCTAAAAGGTGTTTTTCGTTGACTTTTCGGAGGACCTATAATCTCTTTGACCATATCTCCCAAATGGTGCATTTCTTGATCTTGGGCCCAACATCAAAGTTGTAGAGGATGAAATTTCCTTGTGAATAGGCTTTGGTTGGGAAAATTTTGATACTCCATGTGAAAGTTATGACCAGTCGAAGTTGAGTTGACTTTTTTTCTAAAAAACCCTAATTTGACTAGGAGAGAGTGCTTGAGAAAAACCCTTGAACCTCGAGTTATTGAAGATGACATGATGAGGGCAAATTTTGGGGTATGACAGTGTGTCACACACGTTGTTCAAAGCCTAACCAAATGATTTTTGTGGTTTTTGAGGTGGTTTTTGCATGATACTTGTGTTGGATTGTATTTGATTGTTATCCCGGAGACACATTCATGTCATGTTAACGGTTGTTCCTACCATCAAAATATTTTTTTCAATCGGTACAGCTAGAAAAAGAAAACCCAAAGACGAAGTATGGTGGTGAGTGAACTGTGAACTTTTCGCAAATTTTTTTCTTTGAATCCAACTAGTTTAATTACTTTATTATCCAATTTATTTTTTTCAACAAATAAATATATTATTTACAATTTTAATGGAGTAAAATCTAATGTATTTTAGTTTTCGAGAAAAATTAATATACATGGAAAAAAGATTAAAAAAAACAAAAAAGTAAAAATAATAATTAGTATTTCAAAAAAAAAAAATTATATCTTTATATGTGGAATATTATTATGCTCAAATAAATAATATAAATTTTAAAATGCTATATTTTGAAGAGTATTGTATCAAATTTTAAATGATGTGGCAAATAAGAGTATGAATTGTTAAAATATAACTAGACTACGACTCAAATGTAATATATTTTAATAGATTTAATTAGATGAACATGACTTGCAAATCATGTACTGTAAAAAAAAATGGATTGAAGATGTGTTTTGTGAGGTGTCACACGAAAAAATAGGATGACATGTACTCCAATGTGTTGGGAAGAAAATCCATACATGATTTAATTTATTATAAAAGTTCATATTGGCAGTTTGTTTTGGTTGTTTTTTAAACGATTTTTATAGTGTTACATAATTTTGTATAAATAAATTTTACAAAATTTTTTTTTATAAAAGTTTTAAATGAAAATTTGGTTTGAATAGTTATTCTTAAAATGTGATTTTAGGTATTTTATCTAATTATGAAAACAAAATTCGATATCAAAATTTCAAAAAATCACTTAATTTTATTTAAAGCTATTTCAAATAGATTTTCATAAAAATCATTTTTGAAATACAACTTTTTGAAAAAATTGCAATTTTGCGTAAATTTTAGTCTTCAATAATGTATGTTTATGTTATAGAATGTCAAAATTAGTGTTTCTTTTAAAAAAAAACGAATATAAAAAACTTATAATATTTTGAAAAATCTATTTAAAAAAATACAAAGAAAAATCCATTTTTTTAAAGCTGAAATATATAGGCCTATAGTGAGATGATTATTTCATTTTAAAGGATGCATTTTTCACTATAAAGAGTCATGTTTAATAGGTATTGTTAGATATCAATTACGGAAATTATTAAGTTATATCATTAAATTTTGTTAAGATACTGTGAATTACCTTATATAAATTTTTTTTAATTTTTAGTAAATTTGACCATGTTTGTTTTATCTTTGAGAAAATAAATTCTTTTCTTTATATTTTTAAAAATAATTTTTTATGAAAATATTGTTTAAAATACTAAAAGGTTTTTTTTAATTATTTATTTATAAATTAAAATACTAATTTTGATATTCACTCACATAAATATATTATTGAAAGATTAAAACATAGTCAAAATCATATAATTTTTTTAAATAAATATATCTCAAAAATGGATTTTATGAAAAAATATTTTAAAATAGATTTAAATTTATATGGTTTTTTGAAATTTTAACATCTAATAAAAGTTATAGTAAAAGGAGGAAATATTTAAAGTAATATTTTATAAATAATCATTTAAATCAATTTTTCATTTAAAACTTTCTCTAAAAAATGCTTTGTAAACTTTTTTGAAATAAAAACATGTAATACTATAAAAATTATTTTAAAAAAAAGGCAACTTGTCTTCCAACTTAACTTTTGTGAAATGACAAATCATAATTTTTTAAGTAGTTCCTACTAGTTTTGTATCTAATTGTTTAAATAATTGTTTAATACTCTATATAATTGTGTAAATCTATTAATTTGATCATTTAGTTTTTCTAGTCTAACTTTAAATGTTTATCTAACATATGAGCTTTTGTAAATAGTGAATTACTTATTCAAATTTTTGATATATCGGCTTAGACAATTTAAATTTACCGAATAAATTGATTAAATTAATTTTATTTTGCTAAAATATAATAATGATAGTATAATAGATAAACAATTGCAATAAAAATATATATAATATTATATAAGGTTTATAATATATATATATATATATATATATATATATATATATATATATATATATATATATATATATATATATATATATATATATATATATATATATATATTAAAATTATTAGTAATTAGTTGTTAGATTAATATATTTTTGTATTTATTTAAGGAAAATCAAGATCATTAATGGATAATAAATGTGTGGTATGCCCTTATAAAAACAGAAAATAAATTTTTAGATGTGTCACATAAAAATATATTGACATGAAAAATTTGAATTTGAATGAGATGGTTGATGAGTTGTTGATGCAAGAATCTACTACTCTCATTTCATATATTATAAATAGATAAGTGTGACCAATTTTATAAAATTGTATAATTGTTTTTAAAAAAAATAAGAGAATATTTTTTAATCTCTTCAACATTATTAAAATAAGTTTTTTTATGAAAATTTGTGCATTGAATGTATTGGAAATGGTAATATTTGACTTTTTCAATAAATATTTTTTTATAAATATCCTTTAAAAAAAATACTCTTAAAAAATCATGTGACCAAAAAATTATTATATATATTTTTTTGGTATGAATATTGGACAAACATTATTTCCACCAAGAATCGAACTCGGTATTTTCTAAGTATCGTCTTTTGTAAGAGCTCTTTTATCACTGGAGCCCAAATATTTGATTCATAATTATAGATTTAAAACATGAAGAGTTCATTCTAGTCAGACTAGATAAATTAAAAATCAGATTCATCATCACTTGTGTTATTAGATCATAATTATAATTAAATCGATATAAAATTAATTAAATAGAAAAAATGAGGATAAGTGAAATATCTTAATAAATATATGTTAGTTGAATTAGATGTCTTGGGTTGTTATTTCAAGATTTAAACCTATTTTTTAAAAAAATATTTATCAAATTTTAAATATCTATAATGCACTAATAGCATTTAATTAATTTCTTTTATTTTTTTATAATTATTTTTTAAAAAATTACAACATATTAGTAATATTAATATTAAAATTTTGAAAAAGTATTTACTTCTCCATTACGTAATCAAACATTTGTATTTTTTAGTTAAAATTTTTTTATCATAATTATTTTAAATATTTTTAATATTCGTCAGTCAACAATAACGTACGTCAGAAAATGCACCATAGATAAAAATTAATAATTATATAATTTATTTAATATCTGAGTTGAATTGATCATCAATTTCTATCAATCTCTTGTTCATTTATAATTTAGTATCTTAATCGAATTGATCGGTTCGGATTTTAAAACATCAAAATAATCTTACCATTGTTACCAAAGTAAAAAAAGTATCATAGCTAATTTAATTTGTTGCTATTACTATATCTGAAATTCAAAGTACACATAATTATTTCTCTTTAATCCCTATTAAATGCATACATTTATTCAACAATTTAAAATAAAATAAAAATATATATATTTTAAAAAAAGTAATTTTTTCTGCAAAATCTATATACATATAGTCAACTTCTACTAAAATAGTTTATAGTCAACTAATATTAAATAAAAAACAAAAAATAATAAAACTTTTAAAGACTTAAAAATAGTCAATTATTTATTTTTTTGAATATTTAATGACTTGCAAAATTTTGCAGCTATAAAAATCACAACTTGAACTCAGAATTTCATTGCACTAACTCTCCAATGGGTAACAGAATCGGTAATCTCTGCCTCTGTTCCGCCGGAGCCGGTGATACCTCCGACAGGTTGCAAAACAACTCTACCTTATTGTCCCAGAAACTTGATAGAGCTGTTTGCAACTCTGTCATTTATGTTCGATCAGACCCACTTCGAATCTATGGCGACGGGGACACGTTATCTGATGAGTCCGCGGTCGCCACAATGAGTTTTTGTTCAGTCTCCAGCGCAGCCGTTAGTGCGAACTCGATATCATCGCCTTCCATTTTCGTTGATGACTCTGTTCAAATGAACACTGTTTTGGATTCTTCTGCTTCGTTTGAAAGCTTTGGCTCTTTCGTTCCCACAATGATTCCTTTGAGTCATTACGATCGTATGACGAATGGTGATTCTGTTGAGGATGATTCAGAGCATGAGAAGATGAAGAAGGCTTGTACTTGTAAGATCGGTTTGAAGAAGGTTCTGAGTAGAGTTTTTTCCAATGCAGTATTTGGAAAAGGCTCGAATTTTAAGAGAAGTGATAGTGGTAATGGTAATGGTTATAGAAGATTGAGTTCTTGTACTAGTTTGAGTGGTGATGATACCGCTGCTGCTGATGGTGGTGGTGGTGGATGCGAGAATTATCATATGGCTCGAGGAAAAGGTGGCGAGGATCGTGTTCATATTATATTATGTGAGGATCATGGATGGATTTATGTAGGGATTTATGATGGATTCACTGGCCCTGATGCGACTGATTTTCTTCTGAAGAATATGTTTGGTGTTGTGCATGATGAGCTTAAAGGATTTCTATGTAATCGGAACGGTCATAATGAAGAAAGTTTTAGTCACTCTGATGTGTTGGAAGCACTTTCCGAGGCACTGAGGAAAACTGAGGATGCGTTTTTGAAGATAGTCGATGAAATGATTACGCGTAATCCTGTGTTAGCTATGATGGGTTCTTGTGTTTTGGTTATGCTAATGAAAGGTGAAGATGTCTACTTGATGAATGTGGGTGATAGTCGTGCTGTTTTAGCCACTCAGACTGGGAATCCTTTTCAGCTCACTGTCGATCATAACGCTCATGCGAGAGAGGTAGTTTTATCTTTTTTTGCAAATTTGTTAAAATTGAGTAGCTTTTGCAAGTGAATGTTTCATGTCACGTTGAGTGTTATAGGATCACGTTGAACCACCGCGATTTTGTATTAGTTGCGTAGTGTAACTTTTGCATAATTGCGGTGATTCTGTGTGATTTTTGGGAGGTAAATAGATGGATTTTTTTTCACTTTCGAATTTCAGGAGGTTCGTAGAATCAGACAGGAGCATCCAGATGACGCTCTGGCGATAACTAATGGTCGAGTGAAGGGTTACTTGAATATCACAAGGGCTTTTGGCGCAGGATTTCTCAAGCAGGTAATTTGATGCATTATACTAGTTTCAGGCTCCTATTTCACTGTTATATTGAATTACCAACATGGTAATAGTATGATCCTCTTGGTTTATTTTGCAGCCTAAACAAAATGATGCGATGTTAGAGACTTTCAAAGTTAACTACATAGGGGAATCTCCATATATAACATGCTCTCCTTCACTACATCATCACAGGCTCTGCTCAAGTGACAAATTTCTCATACTGTCTTCTGATGGACTTTACCAATATTTCACCAATGAAGAAGCAGTTACCAAAGTAGAGTTATTCATCACCAGGTTTCCCTATAAGAATCCTGCTCAACTTCTCATTGAAGAAGCACTCTACCAAGTCGCAAAAAAATATGGTATGAAACACTCCCTTTTAACAATAGTTTAAAATGTAGTTGCAATTTAATTTAATTGGATCTTTACTCTGAAATTTGTGTGACAAGCAGGCATGCTCGTCCCGTTTAGACCCACTCTGCAAAAACCTGCAGAAAACGGTACGGGGGTGGGGCAGGCATACTTGGCAATATGAGTATAAAATCTTGGTCCGTCCCATAATAAAATAAGGGCGGAGTGGTCATGTGGGCTTTGCACCTCTAAAGACCAATAGTTGAAAAATAAATTTATTAATGTCCACGCTAGCAAAAGACTACAAAAAATGGGACAAACATATTAGAGGGTAAGGGTTTAAAACCTTGATCCGTCCGACGAAAAAAACTGTTAAAACCGGCATTTCCAGTGGGTCAAACCTGTTTTACCACCTCTAGACTTTATATGTTTAGTGTCTGACATATGTAAATGTCTAACTTTCATCAAAGTTTGACTAACTGACGTCAACGTGACATTGCAAATATGGTTTACATTCAAATCTTTTTTTATACTATCAACGTGTCAGTATTAGTATTGCGTCTGAGTCCATTTTTCGTATCAATGTTTCTTAGTCAAATTAATGTTTGAAAGATTGACTTTTATTGTTGCATTGTAGGCATGGAGTTCCATGAGTTGCTTGATATATCACATGGAGAAAGAAGACGCTACCATGATGACATTACAGTTGTCATAATATCCTTGGAGGGAAAAATATGGCGTTCATAGGTTTAAATATGTTGATGTGTGACATAACAAAGTGTCACTAATTGAAAGTTTAGGGAACTTTCCTTCTTGTTTTGCTTATCTTTTTCTATTTGCTATCTCATTTTACAATAAATCAAAGATTCCAAAATTAGGCTTATATGGAATCACAAGAGCTACAGTTTGATAGCTTTCTTTAATAAATTTTATTTTCTTCCTTTCAATGGTATATTTATGTTCGGATATTCCCTTTTGACTTTTTGAATTTAAAAGTTGTGTCAAAATTTGTTTATGTAGTCAAATCCTTAAGTTTTCTCCTCTAATTATAACAAAAAAATTGTTAATATCATACTATAAAAAGTAAGATGGGACCCGAAAATATATAGTTTGATTTTTAAATACTCTCCATTTAAAATCCATGGTCAATCTTATAAAGGAGTGAAATGTAGATTTAGATTTTGATCATATGTTGATGTCATAGAACTTCTCCTTTTTAAATCAAGCTCACCATATCTTTTAAATAAAATGCATAGATATTTGATTTTGAAATCAAAGTTTTATCTAGGAGTAAAGTAAGCCAATATTATGTCGTCTTCTAATTGTCTAAAAAAAAAAATAGGGTAAGCATATCAATTACAAATCATGCAGGACAATTCATGAAGCAAACAAAAAGATGGAAACTTCAATTACACTATACATTTTTTTTGAACTCCAATTACACAATACTTTTTTTCTTGAACTCCAATTACACCATACATTACTTCTAAGTAGAATGATAATTTATTTCTTTTTTACTTGTTTTTTTAACAAAGTAATTTTGTTGATATTTATTTGTAGAAATTAATTATTTCTTTATTCATAGTACTCTAGCCTATTTGGTGCAAAGAGAAATAGGTGAAATAAAATATTAAATAGTTATAAATAATTTTTAAAATTAATAGTAGTAAAATGATCATTTATGAGACAATCGTTTTTTGAAATGTTAAGTCAAAACTAACAATTTCCGAGACAACTATTCTTTGAAATGTTAAGTCAAAAAATAATAATTTCTGACATAAGCGTTCTTTGAAATGTTAAGTCAAAAATATTAATTTCTGAGAAAACTGTTCTTTGAAAAGTTAAATCAAAAATATTAATTTCCGAGACTACTATTTATTTAAATTTTTAGTCAAAGAAATATTGCACAATAAATGACATAAGCGTGTTTCTCGGCGACACGTTTTTTTGAAAAGTTTTGGCATTATAGTCGTTGCAAAGGGATATTGTGGAGCACGTGACATGAAGGTGTTTTCTGAGGACATCTTTACTCATCATTATAGTTGTTAGTCGTTAATTACAAAGAGGTTGGGGGCAAGAACCTAACCTAATAAAATTCAACAAAAATAAAATTGGTCAAACCAAATCTATCCCTAAAGTAGTCATTATAAGAACCATGGTTGTCAAGCTCGAGGGTAGACTCGTAAACTCATACAAGTTTACCAGTCTAGGAAGTAAAAATGAGTAGACTCGCGCTTAGAATCTTTTTTTTGATAGATTTGGGTAAACTCCCACAAACTCGTATAGACTTGCGAGTCTATGGCGAGTTTATGAGTCTATAGGTTTTTCTAAATTTTATTTTGAAAAAAAAACAAAAGGCCCAAATTCCCCACAAGAATTACTTACTTTTTATAAAACAAACCCCTTATTTTATCGCTATTATGAGAATTAGACATTTTGGTCTCTTTTTTTAGAAACATTTCTCCCCCCCCCCTTTATTGATGGCGTGGTTGCTTTTGACTGTCTTTTATTTTGTTTGTTGTCGTAAATTAATATTTTGTTGTGTAAGTGTTCTCTTGTATATTTCACTTGAATGCTTATATTGTATGTTATCTTGTGTGTTCTCTTATGTAAAGGTCCATTGATAGCCAATCCCCATGTTCTTTTTTGATATTTCAAAAACTACTGACAAAGTTTTTAAGATATTGGATGATGTTGTCAACTTTTTTGGAGAGGAGAATGTGCTTCAATTTTTTACTAACAATTCTGCAAATTACAAAGCAGTGAGTTAAATGTATGCAAACACAAAAAAAAAATTGTATTGGACTCCATATGCTACTTATTGTATTGATTTAATCTTCGAGAATTCTTGATAAAAAGGTGAAAAAATCATCAAGTTACCATTAAAAGGAAGAATAATCATTAGTATGTTGAAGAAACATACTAAAGGAAAGGATTTGATTTGACCTAGTATTACGAGATTTTCCATAACTTATTTGACACTTTCTTGTTTGAATGATAATACAAGAGTTTTGATGAGTTTTTTCACCTATGAAGATTGGGATACAAGTAGGTTTGCATCTATAAAAGAGGAGAAATAAGTGGTATATATGGATTTAGATAATCTTTTTTGGGGAAACATAATCATATGCTTGAAGACAGTTTCTCCTCTCATGGAGGTCCTTAGTGTGGTGGATTCTAAATATCCTAATAAAGAAAATGTGTAAAGAGAAGCTAATTTTGAGAAAGATGATGTTAATGTTAACAATTTTGTGGAAGTTGATATTGTTGTTACTAATGTTGTACAAAGTGGTGGCGGTGGTGGTGGTGGAAATGTTGAATTAGCTGGAAGTGGAACTTCAAGAAACCCAGATGTGTCTAATAATGAAGAAGGTGTTGGTGCAAGCTCTACAGGCTAATAGTTTTAGTACTTGTATTGAATTATTTATTAATAATTAAAAAGCATTACTTTATTATGTTTGTTTTCCAAAATAATAAAGTCCCTAAAATAGTAGTTCGTTTAATGAAATGTTAAGTGTGACTTAATCATGATATCTCATTAAACATAATGACACTATTCTTAAAAGTATCCATAGTCGAGCTTTATTATGGAGTGGGATAATATTAAAACATTGAGACTATTATGTGGATAAACTGATGATCATATCTCATGGATCATGGATAAAAAGTTATCAAGTCTTAACAAAGGTATGAATATTAGGAGTAATATTTATACTAGATTGATCCGCTTTGAGAATACTACATAGAAATTTATGCAAAGTGTCATAAGTTATTCTTATCGTGATAGTGGTGTAACCATACTACGACCTGAAACCACTATGGACCCTAGATGTCGAGTTGAATGATTTAGTATTGATCAAACATTACATGTAACTGGATAACCATAGAGACAATTGATGGAGACTCCACAAATCATGTTGAGGGACATGAGTGGCATAGATGGAATTTGTTCATTCCGCGTAACAGGATAAATGTCTAAGGTTCCAATATTGAACTAGACAAGGGTGACACGGTCTATGCCTTGTGTTCAATATAGATATGAGGTCAAAAATTTAATTATACACAATAATATTATCACAAAAAGGTTTTTGTTAGATCACATTACACTTTTATGACTTGGGTATCAGTGATGTGTTGCTAGATATTGCTCACTGTTAATTATATTAAATGTTTGATTTAATATAATTCTCAATGTCATGAGCACCTACAGGGTCACACATGTAACACCCTATTTTTTATTTAGAAATTATTTTATTATTTAATTACTATGTTGTAAGTGTCAAAATGTACTTATTTTGTATATATGTTTTGTGGCACTTATCGAGACTTTTGTTGATATTCGTTGAATAATTCCCCGTTTTGTGTATAAATACATATACTTTGTGAATAGTTGTATTTTCATATACTTTTATACCTTTTGATATTTTTTGTATCTTTTTGTAGGTATTATTGTGTATTTGGAGCATGAGCAATAAAGCGTCGAAGACACGGCTTCAAACGCGCGATTTTGAGCAGCAGAACCAACTCGTCGACGAATAAGGCTCAAAATTAAAGAATAATAAATCATCAATTTGGTTGTTATTTATTCATTGTTAGATAGAAAATTGAATAAGCTTTCCAACACTTCGAACTGAGCGCAAATCAGAGTTACGGTTCTCAAGTTATGGCAAAAACACTTGTGCTGATTTTTTCATGACAACACAGTGGGCGCGTAGCGCCCTCCTGCGCGCGACGCGCGCTGTGCGGATTTCAAAAGTGTATAAATAGGGGGAAAATAGATTTTTTAGGTTATGTTTTGGGTATTTTTGAACCCCAACTCATCAACCTTCAATTTTTGGTAGATTTGGCTTGGAAACAACATTTGGAGCTTGCAAATGGATGATCGGAGGTCGAATTTCTCATCGATTGGTGTTGACAAACCAATAAATGTTTGGTTCCTCTTCTTCTCTTCTCTTTATATTTCTCTTTTGTTGAGTTTGTATGTAAATACTCTAAACCCATGGATGTTTGTTACTATTCTACTAGTTGTATAAAGTTTGCTTTACAAATCTTAATCGGTGTTTTTCTGATCTTTTTGCTTAATCGCTTCGGATTTATGTTGTTATAGAAATATGCTTCGTGAATCTTGATTAGGAGAATACTTGTTAGTTCTAGATTCTAGACATATGGTTTGGGGTTAACATCCACATATCGGAGTTTAATGCCTCTGTGCTGTTCGACCGGTTGAGACATCGTCGAAAGAGCAATATAGTTGAACTCTCGTCGGTGTTGCAGAAATGGACATTGATGTGAGAGATATGTGGTGATTCTGAAGAGTATTATAGATTGAGTTCGGCGGGGTGATAAATCTAAGTTTGTGAGGAGTAGGTTAGATTCGAACCAGATAAGTTATTCTCTATCAAGAATGTATTTATTTTATGTTCATATGTTATATTTTCCGTTTTTACTTAAAACCCATTTAACCCAAACTCAAGAACTAAGAAACAGTCAAACGACAATTCAGTAGCACTAATCTCTGTGGACACGATAATTTCCCGGATAAATACTTCCAAAACTTTTGTTGCTTGCCGCTTTACCGCTCCAATAGTAAGTCAACAAGTTCCTAAGTATGGTTTGACACGATTGAATCCATTACGTCTTGGATAGCGTTCTTCCAAAAGGAAGAGTCCCTTGAAGTTATTGCTTCCTTGTATGTTTTAGGATCATCCCCTACTTGGAGAATGACCGGAATACTTTGAACGAAATTCTTATAATTTCCTTCAACCAGATGAAAGGAGATAAATTGAGGATCGATTTCATATGATCCTAGATTCTTTGTTTTCTGGACTCTCTTACTTATCCTAGGCTCGAGTTGCGATTCAATGATTCGAGGAGTGCCTTCAGGTTGTATTTCTACAATCCGAGAAGATTCTTCTTCACAAGATTATTTATTCGCGGCCGACTCTGATTCTTTATCCTTGGTGATAAGATTTTCAAAGAACTTCACATCTCGGGATTCTACAATTACAGTCTATATGCCTTACTATTTTGTGCATATCCTACAATGGCACATCTTATCCCTCGAGGACCCAACTTGGTTCTCTTAGGATCCATTTTTTTGTAGTAAGCCACGTACCCCCACACTTTAAAGGAATTATATTGATTATGTGGCAAGCGGATAGTAGAGCCTCACCCCATAAATTGAAAGGTAGTTTGTAACACCCCATAAATTTCTTTATTTAATTTAATTGATTTTTAAATTAAATATTAGAATTAATTGAGTTTATTTGAGAAATATGGAAAAATAAGGCTAATGGGCCAGTGTTGCGATTAGCGAATGGGGGGTGTCAGTTGCGAAGCCTTTTACTAAAACTAAGGTTATATTTTTCATAAACAAGAAAAAGAGAGAAAGTTGTAAAAATTGGAAGCCAAGAGAGAACAGAAGAGTTGAACGTGAAATTGGGAGAAGAGCAAAGTGCGAAGAGCGAGAACATCCAAGAATTCCACATCGAGGTAAGGGGGATTCTTCTCATTAACCTCTATTATGGGTATTATGAATGATTCAATTAAGTTGGTATGTTAGGATTCTAAATTGAATTATAGGTCAGAGTTGGGGTTTTGGTTTAGGGCTCTATTTTCATAAATCTGATGCTAAACTTAGTTTGTGGTTGATTAGTAATGTTAGAGATAATTGTTGTGCATTAGATTGATGTGAAAATGCTGAACTTTGCCTTATAATTGTGTTGGACTCGTACTGGTAAGTGTTGGCTTGGAAAGAATGGAAGAAATGCTGTCAAAACAGCATATTTTGGCTGTTACGGGTCCGTAATCGGTTACGGGAGAGGGCGTAACCGGTTACGTAGGTGAAAAATTAATAGCGGATGCAGTTACGTCATTCGTAATCAGTTCGCTGGGAGCTGTAACCGGTTACGCTGAAGGTTTTTCCAAAAAATTTATGTGTTGCGTTGACGTAACCGATTACGCTGTAGGCTGTAACCGGTTACGCTGTGTGTTTTCTGAAAAATGTTTTATTTCAAAAACTCATAATTTCTAAACCGTTAATCCTTTTCGTACGCCGTTTTGAGAGCCCATTAAATAAATTAATTCTCTATTTTATGAAATAGATTAGGTAGTCATAACTTAAAATTATTTTATTTGGTTTTGAAAATTGGTATTTGGTGGTAAATTGAGTAACAGTACGGATATGCTATGCGGTGTTTTTAGCAAGTATGATTGCTGAGGTGATAATATATTGCTGTGTTAAATGTATTATGTTGTGGTGAATATCAAATGGTTGTGATATGAGTATGCTTTGTGTGTTGTTGATGAATGATTATGAATCGTTGATGGATGTTGATGATGAGCATGCCGTAGATGATGCATGCATTTCATAATCATTATGTTGGCTGATCCTTGACGATGGTGGATCAGTGGTAGCTAATTCCCATTGTGTGGAATTAGTGAGTGGGTGTAGCCGTATCCTTGACGATGGTGGATCGGTGAGATGGGTTCATCCCATGTTTGGTACCACGTGCATTTAGTTGCATTGCATTAGGTTGTTGTGCATAATTATAACATGAATGGAAGTTGTACAATGTTATAATTCGTATGTGTTTGATATGGATGGTTGTGTTTGATGAATGCTGCTATACTATCTGAATATAATTGATTTGGGTGAATAATGTATGAATGAGGTTGTATTGTTTATATTTCCATAACATTTGTTAATGCGAATGAAAAGTCACCCTTACTGTTGTTATTTTTCAGATTGAGGAGTAGCTTTTGTGCTTGGTGAGGATTAGCTCGTCAAGTAATTCGTTAGAGTCAGCTGGGTCTGTGTCATGCTCTGGTCGTGTAACACTGTGGACATTATGTAGAGTTATTTGATGAACTATTGCTGTTGAGTGTTTGTTTATGATTGTATTATGAGTCTATGACTCTAGTTGTTTCATTATTCATATGTTAAAGATATTTTTCCGATGTGTTAACATGTTAATCTGGATAATTTTGGTTTAACGTTCTCTTTTATGGCATGACATGAGTATTGTTTTATTTATTTGGAGATTGTAATGCCCTTTTCATGTTTTACTCTGATTATTGTTAAATTTTCTGCGGGGTTTTAGAAGGGTGTTACATAGTTCGGAATGCATCAACATGGCATTCATCATCTCTTGATATGTTCGATTCTTTCTTTTGGCCATGCCATTTTGTTGCGGTGTGCAAGGTGCCGAACATTCATGTATTATGCCCAAACACATCAAATTCAATAAAAAAGTATTCACCGCCCCTATCACTCCTAAGAACTTTTATACTTCTACTTAATTGATTTTCCACTTCTACTTTATAAATCTTAAAGGCATTAAAATCATCATCTTTATGCTTTAAGATATACTCATGAGTGTATCTAGAGGAATCGTCGATGAATGTAATAAAGTATCTATTTCCTCTGCGTGTTAACATGCCATTAAATTCACACAAATCTGAATGTACAAGATCAAGTAGATTTGTATTTCTTTCAATACTTTTGAAAGGTTTCTTAATCATTTTTTATTTGACACATAATTCACATTTTTTGAAATCATTTATATCGCATGAAATCAATCCATATTTAATTGTTCTCTTCATAGAACTAATACCGGAATGTGCTAATCTATTGTGCCATAAAGAAACAAACTCAAACATGTAAGCAGAATTAGAAATTTCATTAATAATAATGTCGGTAGTACATAATTTGATCATTCCCTTAGCGAAATTTCCTTTTCCAACAAACACTCCATTACGGGTCAAAATAAGTTTTCCTGATTCATAAACAGATTTAATACCCGGTTTTCCCAATAAATCCCCACTAACAAGATTCCTATTCATGTCGGGGACATGAAGCACAATGACAAGAGTAACTTTCTTTCCGGAAGTGAAGTTGAGTTCAACCGATCCGGACTTTATTTCCCATTTGTACTTCTTGTCCATCATTTGCCTCAAAATAGGTTTTGAATGCAGCCTTGTCATTGTAGCGGGGAAAATCTGATATCGAAGCCATGGGATTGACTCGAATCAATATTCCGTTTGAAATCGCCACCGCGCTTTATTTTTTCAAAGGAAAAGGGAAAAGAACGTAAAACCCAAAGTTTTGTTTTTAAAACAAGAAAGAGATCTCAGGTACGGGTGTTGATTATATGAGGGGAAGGTTTAAAGCACCCCTCATATCCGTGGTACTCCACGGGAACCTTTTTGAAAATCTGTGTCGTGTGTGCTAAAAAAAACGGTTTGTTTTATTTTTAAAATGAGCTCGGCAAAGCGTTAAGCTTTGGGCCTACATACCTCCTCGGTGCAATGGAGAAGTCAGAGCTAATGTAGTTCCTCTTTTTTGGGAAACATTTTTAAAAACGAATAAACACTTTATCGTCGTTGGAGAGAAATACTCAGCCATTGATCTTGAGCATGAGAACAAACGAGTTCTTTGCATCGCTAATGAAAGAAGGGCTCCAACTCGGATAAAATCGACGAGTATGCCACTAGCTCTCTCACGCGGAAAAGATCTCATTATATCAATCAATTTCAAAATCGTGGGGTATAACCACTCGTTTCGACGATTAACGGTGTCTAAACTTTTGAAGAAAAGCCACTAAGGGCAAAAGATATTTTTTAAAGAAAAGTTTTGAAAAGGTTTGCAAACATAAGAAGGTTTTTGAAAAAGGGAGAAGATTTTGAAAATTTAAGAAGGGGAGGAGATGAAGAGGCTATCCTATTGCGTAAAATAAAAGCTAAGGAAAAGAACGGTCTAACCGAAGAAGAAGCCAACACTTGACATTATGAGTCAAGGTAGATTTCCCATCCTTTGGACTTATCAATACCAAACCAACACATTATCACTTGGGGATCCAGATGAACTTATTATCTTAGCACCACTTTGCATTAAGCATATTGAAAATTCTGACGAAAATCGGGCAAAGTAACGGCTGTTTTCGGGTAAAATCCTTATCTCAATGCCTTGGAATTAACCATCAAGGGCTTTCAAGGAAATACCTGCACATACAAACAGACAACAATCCAATGCCAGACAGACAGAATAACAGCAGAGTAATAACAGAATAAGAGTCCAGAGACACTAGGTCCATAAGTCCGAATCTCCAAAATGCTTGGGATAGTAACCAATAGTCCAAAGAGAGCCTTATGTATTTTTTAGATTTTGGTTGTTTATTAGTGTTTTAGCATAAAAGTAAAGTATGGTCCAAGTGGACAAAAGGAAAATAGCGGAAGCATAAACATATGTCCAAGTGGACAAAGAGAAAATAGCGGAATTATAAACGTCCAAATGGACAAAGAGAAAATGGCGGAATGTAAATATGATGAAATGATAAAATAAAGCGATAAAGCGAGAAATATAAAGAGCGGTATAATAAATGGCGGAAATTAAAGTTAGTTGTTAAATGTTAAAGATAACCATCTTGAAGCTTGTCAAGTATGTTATCAAAGTTAGTAATGAAGATCGATGGTGAGTGAATGATGTACTCGGATTTAAATTCAATGGAGGTTTATCAGAAGCTTGATAAAAATCATAGCGACTACACGATAAATACCTCCACAAGTCTTAAATCACCGCATACAATTCTCTTCTGTATTTGATCTTTTATCGAGTCGGGACAAATGTAGGAGAACTCTCCATGTATCAAGATCATCAATCAAAAGAAATAAGAAGGAGAAGAAGAAATGATCTAGCCTTTATCAAGAATCCATAGAATTCTCAAGATATCAAGGCTTTCATCGATCAAGAGAAAATAAGATGAAAAAAGATAAGAATGAAAAACAAATTGATCTAGTCTTTATCAAGAATCCATAGAATTCTCAAGATATTAAGACTTTCATCGATCAAAAGGAAATAAGATGAAAAGATAAGAATGAAAACAAATTGATCTAGTCTTCATCAAGAATCCATAGAATTCTCAAGATATTAAGACTTTCATCGATCAAAAGAAAAATAAGATGAAAATAAGGATGAAAACACAAAAGATAATCAACTCATACTATCATTAATATCATTCATCCATTTTGGTGGATTAGGTCATTTCAAACCTATCAACACCCTAGATCTAATGATATTAATGAAGTGTAGGAAGAAGGAAGCCAAAACAAGCACAAAAAAGGCAAAAAACCACATTCTGCCTGCTGGAAATCGATTTCATGCAGGGGGAAATCGATTTCCATAGTGCAGTTTTAAAAAAAAAACAAGTTACGTTCAGCAGGAAATCGATTTCAGCCTTAAGGAAATCGATTTCCTCAGTGTAAATTTCAGCAAAAACAGCATTTAAAGGCATGAAACTTGATTTGAACAAATATACAAACACCTTATGATCATACATCAACTTGAGCACGAATTTTCCATCAAATTACTATCAATTAGCACCAATATAGCATCAAAGATGCATCACACACAAGCACAAAAGAATCACATTATGATAGATGAAAAAGGATGATGAAAATTACCAAATCTTGAACAAAACTTAGATCTACTTCAAGAATCACCAACACAAATCTTGATCTCTCAACAATTGAAGAAAAAAGAGTGAAATGGATGGTGGCTTAGCTCAAAATTTGTGAGGTTCAAGATGTGACTCACAAATTTTATGAAGGAAAAAAGAGCTTTGGTGAATTTTGGTAAGGATGAGGAGAGAAATTGCAAGGGATTTGTTGGCTCTCAAAGCTTGAGAAATGAGAGAGTAGTGGGCTCTATTTATAGGATGAGAGCAAGAGTAGTGGTAGTTTGGTCTTTTTGCATTTGGTAATTAGCTTGTGATTAATTGGTGATTAAAGTGGCATTTAAATGGTAAAAAGTGGTAAAATGAGGTTAAAATGGAATTAATGAAGGGAATTATTTTGATGAGGTGGGAAATTGGTAAAATGACAAAAAAGGTCAAAGAAAATAGGTGCCAAAATCAAATCAAGCTTCCCTCTCTATTTTTTTGAATTTCGCCTGAAGGAAATCGATTTCCCCAGGAGTGAAATCGATTTCACTCTGTTCCAGAAGAGAATTTGGCGCAAAATACACTAGGGAAATCGATTTACCCAGGAGGGAAATCGATTTCATGCTGTCCAGGATGTGATTTTGTTGAAGATTGCTGCAGGGAAATCGATTTACCCAGTAGGGAAATCGATTTCATCAGTCAAAAACTTGAAAAATGCCTTGTTTATTGCATGTCTTGGCTTGGTACCTACAAAACAAAAGCCTACAAAGAAACAAAGCAATGTTTTTGGTATTTGGGTTAGTATAATATGCATACAAGATAAACAATCATTGGTGCTTGATGGTCCCTCTTATTGATGAGGTGAGTGCAACACCATAAACAAAACTTCCAAGTGAAGCTCTTGATTAGTGATTGGGATATGAATGATATAGGATCTTAGGGTCAAAAATTGGGGTATGACAGATGCCCCTATTTAAGTTTCTTCGATTTGGAGATACGATGATTGGAAATCTTCGTTTTGACAAAATCGAAGAGACTTAAATATATAAAACACAATTTGTGATCCTAAGATGCAATGCAATGTCTAATGAATGCATATGATGATAATAAAGCATGACAACACTGGGGAGTAAAAGGTACTCCACTGGGGAAAATAAATGTCTTGCTGGCAAATCTCCGCTGGGGAAGGCAAGACTTTGTTGGAGAGATGAAACTTTGGTAGGGAAAGAAATTTCTCTGGGGAAAACACTTCGCGCCAGAGAGGTTATAGCATCCTCTTTCACTGGGGATGGGAAAAGGGGAACATCCTCTTTCACTGGGGATGAGAAAGTATGCATCCTGAATCAGAATGCTAATCTTCCGTTAACAGAAATCACACCATCGTACCACTGATGATATGAAGAGATGGACCGCCGTACCACTGACGATAACACATACCAACGTTCTACTGAAGGCATGAAGAGGTATACCACCGTACCACTGATGATATAAAAGGGATAAATCATCGACGTACCACTGACGATGAAAGAGATGTACCGCCGTACCATTGACGATAACACATACCAACGTTCTACTGAAGGCATGAAGAAGATATACCACCGTACCACTGATGATATAAAAAGGGATAAATCATCGACGTACCACTGACGATGAAAGAGATGTACCGTCGTACCATTGACGATAACACATACCAACGTTCCACTGAAGGCATGAAGGAGATATACCACCGTACCACTGATGATATAAAAAGGGATAAATCATCGACGTACCACTGACGATGAAAGAGATGTACCGCCATACCACTGACGATAACACATACCAACGTTCCACTGAAGGCATGAAGAAGATATACCACCGTACCACTGATGATATAAAAAGGGATAAATCATCGACGTACCACTGACGATGAAAGAGATGTACCGCCATACCACTGACGATAACACATACCAACGTTCCACTGAAGGCATGAAGGAGATATACCACCGTACCACTGATGATATAAAAAGGGATAAATCATCGACGTACCACTGACGATGAAAGAGATGTACCGCTGTACCACTGACGATAACACATACCAACGTTCCACTGAAGGCATGAAGGAGATATACCACCGTACCACTGATGATATAAAAAGGGATAAATCATCGACATACCACTGACGATGAAAGAGATGTACCGCCGTACCACTGACGATAACACATACCAACGTTCCACTGAAGGCATGAAGAGGTATACCACCGTACCACTAATGATATAAAAGGGATAAATCATCGACGTACCACTGATGATATAAAAGGGATAAATCATCGACGTACCACTGACGATGAAAGAGATGTACCGCCGTACCATTGACGATAACACATACCAACGTTCCACTGAAGGCATGAAGGAGATATACCACCGTACCACTGATGATATAAAAAGAGATGATTCATCGATGTACCACTGACGATGAAAGAGATGTACCGCCGTACCACTGACGATAACACATACCAACGTTCCACTGAAGGCATGAAGAAGATATACCACCGTACCACTGATGATATAAAAAGAGATGATTCATCGACGTACCACTGACGATGAAAGAGATGTACCGCCGTACCACTGACGATAACACATACCAACGTTCCACTGAAGGCATGAAGAGCTGCCCCTTTGTATCAATGATGGCGAAGAGCAATCAATAATACTTTTTCAATGATTTGAGGATGCATACATTAATGTCTAGTCTCAATATCCATCATCCAGTGACAAAAATTCAATCCATGACCAAAATGGAAAGAAGCTGCCAAAAAGACTGGACCATGTGAGGGAGAAACTCACTGGTCTTCTGTTCGTAGTCATCTGAACAGAAAAACTGAAACATATTATCCACCTAGAAACAAATTCAGTGGGGATTTTCAAGGAAATTGAGTTTTTTTTCTGCTTAAGACACTCTAAATGCAAGAGCAATCTGTTTGACAGTAAACTTCATGATAGCAAATGTGAAATGCATGACTGTTTTTGATGTATGTTAATGATGCATATGCTGCCAAAACTTAGCACAAGAATTAACTCAAGCGATGGAGTGCGAGGATAACATAATCAAGCATGTCTCAAGCTGAACATCAGAGCAAAAACTGCTATAACAATCTTTTGATGGCTTTAGAATAAATGCTGCCCAACATTAGGGAATATCAGAGCTAAGAGAACACAGTAGTTGAGTTCTACACCATATTTGAACCAGGCCAAAGGTGCATTGAGTGGAACACATTCTTCTTCTTTTGCATTATGAATACATCAGCATATTCATTCCTTGTAATGCACTAATGGATCAAAGTAAAACTTCTTTTATAATTTTCAAAAGGATTTTGTTGAAATCAATTTTCTTTTTGTTTCAAAAATTACTATCAACAATAAATGAAATTTTGAGAGATATGGAAGAAATGAGATTGCCAATAAAGGGTAAAGGCTCAAACTTTTTTAATAGAATGGTAGCCTGCAAAAGGCAAGACCCCATGGATTATTACAAAATTTGGAAAGTGGTAATTTTGTGGAAAAGGTACAATGAAATGTAATGACCCCATCCTCTCTCTCAACTTGGAATTCCTGAGCAAAGGCTTCCGTTGAAATGTGTTGAACTTCTTCATGATAAACAGATGACTGCTGATGATCAAGTCTTGTCTGATGTAGTTACTTGCCATGAATCCCTAACTTTTGCCTGGACCGCCCTTTCGGGTTTTCAGTCCACCGGGTATTTTATTCTTTTTATGTCTCTAATTTTTGCCTGGACCGCCCTTTCGGGTTTTCAATCCACCGAGACGCTTTTTTTTGCCTAAGCCGCCCTTTCGGGTTTTCAACTTAGCGAGCTGTTCTTTTATTATTTTTAGGCAAAGTATTTCTTGACTACATCAGCATTCACGGGACGGGGGAGCTCCTCTCCATCCATAGTTGTAAGAATTAATGCACCGCCAGAGAAGGCTTTCTTAACAACATATGGTCCTTCAAAATTAGGAGTCCATTTGCCCCTTGAATCGGAGGTAAAAGACAAGATTCTTTTGAGCACGAGGTCGCCTTCTCTGAATACACGAGGTCGAACCTTCTTATCGAACGCTTTCTTCATTCTTTTCTGGTATAACTGACCATGGCATAAAGCCGTCATTCTCTTTTCTTCTATCAAATTCAATTGATCAAACCTGCTCTGACACCATTCAGCCTCAGATAACTTGGTTTCCATTAAAACTCTCAGTGATGGAATCTCAACCTCAATAGGAAGCACTGCTTCCATACCATAAACCAAAGAAAAGGGAGTTGCCCCTGCTGAAGTACGAACAGATGTACGGTACCCATGCAAAGCAAATGGGAGCATCTCATGCCAGTCCTTGTACGTAACAACCATCTTTTGCACAATATTCTTATTTGCTGCTTCAACAGCTCCATTCATCTTTGGCCTATAAGGCGAAGAGTTGTGATGTTCAATCTTGAAACTTTCACACAGTTCTCTCATCATGCTGTTATTCAGGTTCGAGCCATTATCAGTGATGATCTTGCTCGGTACACCATATCTGCAGATGATGTTGTTCTTGATAAATCTAACCACAACTTGCTTTGTCACATTAGCATATGAAGCAGCTTCTACCCACTTGGTAAAGTAATCGATTGCTACCAGGATGAATCGATGTCCGTTCGAAGCCTTGGGTTCAATCATGCCAATCATATCAATACCCCACATAGAGAAAGGCCATGGGGAAGAAATAACATTAAGAAGTGTCGGAGGCACATGAATCTTGTCAGCATACCCCTGACACTTGTGACACTTCTTTACAAATTTGTAGCAATCAGATTCCATTGTCAGCCAATAGTAACCTGCTCTAAGCATCTTTTTAGCCATCGAATGTCCATTGGAATGGGTACCAAAAGAACCTTCATGGATTTCATGCATCAACATGTCTGCTTCGTGTCTATCCACGCATCTGAGCAAAACCATGTCATAATTCCTTTTATACAAAACATCAGCATTGATGAAGAAACTGCCAGCCAATCTCCTCAAAGTTTTCTTATCTTTATTTGATGCCCCAAGTGGGTACTCTTGGGTCTGAAGGAAGTGCTTAATATCGAAATACCAAGGCTTTTCATCTGTTGCTTCCTCAACTGCAAATACATGAGCAGGTCTATCAAGACGCCTGATTGTTATCTGAGGTTCCTCATTATGAAAATTCACTTTGTACATGGAGGACAATGTGGCTAAAGCATCAGCCATCTGATTCTCGTCTCGAGGGATGTGGTGGAATTCAACTTTGTTGAAGAATGTCAATAGTCTTCTGGCGTAATCTTTATAAGGAATTAAACCAGAATGACGAGTTTCCCATTCTCCTTTAATCTGATTAATCACAAGCGCAGAATCTCCATAAACATCAAGAATCTTAATTCTCAGATTAATGGCCTCTTCAAGTCCCATGATGCAAGCTTCATACTCAGCAATATTGTTTGTCCAGTCAAAACATATCCTTGCAGTGAAAGGTACATGTGATCCATGCGGAGTGATGATAATGGCACCAATTCCATGGCCATGAACATTAGAAGCTCCATCAAAAATTAAACCCCACTTGGATTCAAGATCTGGCCCTTCTTCTGGCAATGGTTCATCCCAATCTTGAGATCTCAAATACATTATATCTTCATCTGGGAAGTCCATTCTGATAGATTGATGATCGTCAATTGGTTGGTGAGCGAGGTACTCTGCCAACACACTTCCTTTCACAGCTTTCTGAGCTCGATATTCAATATCATATTCTGATAATAACATTTGCCAGCGAGCAATCCTTCCAGTTAATGCAGGTTTCTCAAATACATACTTAATTGGATCCATTTTGGAAATCAATAGGGTGGTGTGGTTCAACATATACTGTCTCAGTCGGCGAGCAGCCCACACCAAAGCACAGCAAGTTTTCTCAAGCAGCGAGTATCTTGTTTCGCACTCGGTAAACTTTTTGCTAAGGTAGTATATTGCATACTCTTTTCGACCAGACTCGTCATGCTGATCCAACACACATCCCATTGAATTTTCAAGTACTGTGAGGTACATAATCAAAGGCCTTCCCTCAGCCGGAGGGAGCAAAATGGGAGGTTCAAGCAGATATTCTTTGATGTTGTCAAAAGCTCTCTGACAATCTTCATTCCACACACATCCCTGATTTTTCTTTAACAACTTGAAGATTGGCTCACAGGTAGCAGTCATATTGGAAATGAACTTGGAGATATAATTCAAACGTCCGAGGAAACCTCTCACTTGTTTCTCAGTCTTAGGTGCTGGCATTTCCTGAATTGCTTTAACTTTATCAGGATCCACTTCAATTCCTCTCTGACTGACAACGAAACCCAATAATTTTCCGGAACGGACACCAAAAGTGCATTTGTTTGGATTTAAGCGGAGACGATACTTTCTCAAACGCTGAAACAACTTTAAAAGATCCTCCATGTGCCATTCCTCTGACTGGGACTTGGCAATCATATCATCCACATAAACCTCAATTTCTTTGTGCATCATATCATGGAAAAGAGTAGTCATGGCCCTCTGATATGTCGCACCAGCATTCTTTAACCCAAATGGCATCACTTTGTAACAGAATGTCCCCCAGGGTGTGATAAAGGTTGTCTTTTCCATGTCTTCAGGTGCCATCTTAATCTGGTTGTATCCTGAAAAACCATCCATAAAGGAGAAAACCTCAAACTTGGTCGTGCTATCTACCAACATATCAATGTGAGGTAGAGGAAAATCATCTTTCGGACTGGCTTTGTTCAAATCTCTATAATCCACACACATGCGAACTTTTCCGTCTTTCTTCGGAACAGGCACAATATTGGCAATCCATTGAGGATATACAGAAGTGACAAGGAAACCTGCGTCAATCTGTTTCAAGACCTCATTCTTAATCTTTTCTGCCATATCAGGATGACTCCTTCTTAACTTTTGCTTGACAGGAGGACATTCTGGTTTCAACGGCAAACGGTGCTTCACAATACCTGTGTCCAACCCAGGCATATCTTGGTAGGACCACGCAAAAATGTCAACATACTCATTAAGAAGCTCTACCATCCTCTTGTTAACATCTTGACCAAGCAGTGCCCCAATCTTGACTTCTTTTTTATCTTCTTCAGAACCCAAGTTGATGACTTCTAATGGCTCTTTATATGGCTGAGTGGTGTCTTCCTCGTGCTCAAGCAGTCGGGAAATCTCATCAGGAATACATTCATCACTCTCTTCTTCCGCCTCATACACAGGACACTCGAAGTTAGGAGAGGGCGCAGGGTCATTACTTTCAACGGTTTTATTGATTAATCTGCACAAATGATTATTATTTCAGGAAAAGGAAAGATATATGCAAACATGTAATCGTGCAGATTATGGAAAAAATGAAAACATTTTTTAAGGTTTTTTGTGTTACCACTTTCCAGAAAAAGCAAAAAGATAAAAAGCATGTATATGCAGAAACAAAATGACTTTTATTGATGATTTTAATGTTTAAAACAAACAGAAAACAGCCCCAACAACTTCACTTTCATCTTGGGCAGAATGAAAGGATTTTGAAAAACATAAAAGCAAATTACTTTGAGACATGAGTACACTCAGGAATGTCAATGGTGATCCAGTTCTTAATCATCTTTCCATGGGTCACAAAGTTTGGCACTTCTGGCTCTGATTCATCTTCAACAATAGCGTTCACTTCTGGAAGAGTCGGATGTAGAAACCCAGCACTATGAAACATTTCTTGATAGGGACGAAAAACAGATTCAGACTTCATCACGGACTTGTCTGAGGCAGAAAATCCCAGACCAGCTCTATTCTTGTTCTCTCGTAGACTCACCATTTGTCCCCAGACTCCTGAATGTCCATTCTGAACCACCAGCTGAGCGTCTTTGAAGGAGGCAATGGAAGCTTCATCCTTTTTGATTTCATCATTGATAGACAGGGCTTGGAATGCAGTTCCAATGACTACCTCATCAGCTTCTATGGTACGGAACAAAGAGAGATGACTAATCAGCAAAGCTTGTTCTCCATTCACAACAACCATCTTTCCATCTTTCACAAATTTCAACTTTTGGTGAAGAGTTGACGTAACTGCCCCAGCCTCATGGATCCATGGGCGTCCCAATAAGCAACTGTATGCAGGAAAAATGTCCATCACTTGAAAAGTAATCTTGAAGACAAATGGTCCAATACCAATAGGCAAATCAACTTCTCCAACCACTGATTTCTTTGATCCATCATAAGCCTTGACAATCACATTACTAAATCTCATTGGTGTGCCACCATAAGACAGCTTAGCAAGAGTGGATTTTGGCATGACATTCAGCGATGAACCAGTATCGATCAACACATTGGACATTGAGTCCCCTTTGCAATTAACAGAGATGTGCAAAGCCAAATTATGATTTCTCCCTTCCTCAGGCAAATCTTCATCACTGAAGTTCAGATTGTTACACGCAGTGATATTACTCACAACCCTATTAAACTGCTTCAAATGCAACCTGTGATCTACATAAGTGTTGTCTATTTCATCATCCAATAGTTCCAAACCTATCAGTGTTTGAACATCATCTTGGAGTGCAGCACATCCCATAGAATCTTCACCACACAAAGGACAACCATCATGACTGAACTCTATCACTCCCTTTCTAACAAACCTCTCATGTATCTCCTTCAAAGATCCACGTAGAGCACAAATATTAGGCACACGACAGCGTCTCAAACTATGTTCGACCATATTGACAGCAGACGCTTCATGAATCGACAATGGATTGTTCTGCACATTGGGAACGAGGCAAAGATCATGCACATTCTTTCCAAACAGTTCTTTCCCACGCAAGGCTTTCATCTCTTTCTGCAATTCTTCAAACTGATCTTGGAAACCATCCATTCTGTCATGAATTTCACTTGGAGCAGCATCATAAATGGGCTCTGGGACAAAAGGACCAGTATGAACAATAGGAGATGTGTTGACCATAACAGGAGTCAACGGACGAGTCATTTCAGGAACAGACAGATAACCTTCAGGCATACCCCAAGGATATCCATTAGGCATACGTTGCTGAGTAGCACCAACGGGAACAGCAGGAATGGTTGTAGCAGCAATTTCAGAAATCACAGTGGTCTGACCCTGAGCTTGGGCATTGGGAGGAGGAACCTGATTCTGATTCTGATTCTGAGTAGCCATCAATGTCTCAACCAGAGCAGTGAGACGATCCACACCAGATCTCAAAGTATCAACCTCTTCACGTAGCTCACGATTCTCTTGTTCAAGACCTTCCATCTTCTTCTTGCAATTAGCTCGAGTGTTATATCGGTGAGACATCTTGATTCTGTATGAAGAACACTGAATAAGACCTCGGGAATACTCTCGGAAGCAAGACCAAAATGCAGAATGATGCATGAAATACAATGCAAATGATTTTTATTTTTGGTTTTCAAGGAACTTTTAAGACATTAATTGTAAACATTAGCAAAAAACATCATAAAACATAACAATATTCTTTCATTAGTAATGGAAAAGCATACAAAAGGATTCAAAGATCCAAAATTACAAAACAAAGGAAAAGCTAAAAACTAGAAGGGAACACTTCTGACGAAGATCCATCTCCTCTCTGCAGCTTCCTACGGAGCTTCTCCAATTCATCTTCATAAAAGGCCTTCAAATGAGCATTCTCGACCATTAACTTATCAGCAACCTCTTTCCATGCCACTGAGTCTTCTTGTTGTCTCTTTCGCTTTTCACCATGTTGTTGAAGTAACTCTTCTTGATGACGAATCTGATCATCCTTTTCCATCAACCAACCATCTTGGATATCAAGCATTTCATCTTTTTCTTTCAAGTGTATCTTCAACTCTTTGTTCTCAAACTCCAAAGCATCTCTTTCCGCTCTCAACTTAGCCACGAGCTCTAGATGTTCTTCACTACTTTCAACAGGAGTAGTGGAAGACAATGGTGGAGTAACGAATAGAGAAGGCTCCTCGAGTAAATAAGGCATCTGAAAAGTATGAGCTCTAGCTTGAACCCAATCAGTGTAGTCTTTGAGAGCAACACATTGTTTCGTTCCCAAATGTCTCTTCCTATCAACATGGTGCCAAGCACGCACAAACCGATTTCTCATATCCGAATTTCCATCTTGATTAAGATAAAAGATTCCTGACACAAGAATATTAGCGGGTCTCTCCTTCATGGGATAGCAAAATTGACGCCTTGCAAGAACGGGGTTGTAGGTAATTCCTCCTTGTATACCAAGAAGAGGTACATTAGGGAATTCTCCACAACTATCAATAATCTCACCAATGTCATAAGCAGGATTGTACCAATGGATATCCCCATTAGTAAGAGGCATGATCTTCTGAGACCATGAGAGACCATCAGGATTGTTCAAGAAACTCTTAGCTTGAGGTAAGTGCGAAATAAACCACTTATAGAGCAACGGAGCGCAACAGTTGATAAGTCCACCTTTCTTATCATTCCTATGGTGAATGGAATGATAAGTATCCCCAAGCAAAGTAGGCACAGGATTCCCAATCATGAAAATCCGAATAGCATTAACATCGACAAAGTTGTCAATGTTGGGAAAGAGTATCAAACCATAGATGAGCAAGGCCAGAAATGTCTCAAAAGCAATCATACTTCCTTTACTAGCCAACATAGAAGCCTTTCCAATCAAGAACTTGGAAGTCAACCCCCAAATTCCTCCTTTTTTAGTCATGTTTGCTTTCACATCTGATATTTTCAAATGAAGAAGCTCTGCTATCTCATCAACCTGAGGCTCTTTCTCCAGACCACTAAACGGTATATCATTCGTAACTGGCAAACCAATCCAATAAGAATACTCCTCCAAAGTGGGCATAAGCTGATAATCGGGAAAGGTAAAACAATGATAAACCGGGTCATAAAACTGCACAAGAGTCTCAAGAATCCCTTTTTCCACTTTGGTCTTCAGAATAGAGATCAATTTCCCATAACGGCTTTTGAAGTTGTCAAGATTAGGAACCAAAGTTGCTAGCTCTTTCAATTCCTTTGCACTTGAATTCCGGAAAGTGTACTTCTTGATGCTTCTCTTTTGATCCATGGTACCTGTGATGTTTACAAAAAATGTCTCTAAGTTCCTTGAAAACCATTTGTGAATGTTATTTTTATGAATGCATGGATGCATGGTTTATGCATCAATCACAATCAAGAGCACACAAGATCACATCAAATCACACAAAATCACACAGTCCAGGTTCTTAGGTTCGACGTCACGAGCATGGAGCCATGGGTCTACCCATCCCACAAGGTGTGTTCTAGGGAATTTTGTACCTGCCAATCGGGTTCTACAAAGGTTCCCAGAGTTTTCAATCTTCTATCGGATATTACCGGCATGCACAATTGCTCATGGGCGCCAATAATATGCCTAAAAAGACCTCGTCTGAGCGTAGTATCGCATGACAACAAGCTCAAATTGGTACTTGATCTTGTTTCTGCACTACATCCTAAAAAGGCTTAGATGGGTTAAAAAGGTTCTAGGCCATTCAGCTTCTATGGACACTCACTATTGAAAGTAATAGCGTTATCACGATGGTTCGTAACAACCTCTACTACCTTCCATGAGGCCTCCACTGATTGGGGTTCCACCATATGACGCTCATGGTAAGGATTGCTCCTGACATGCGACTATTGGTCTTACCACCTCCTATCTCAAGTTACTCACCAAAGTTCGGGTTAGAACTTTGTCTCATCACAGAGGAACCATCGAGAACCAAAAAGAAAAAAAAGAAGATAAACAAACAAAGCACACAACAATATATACAGATAAAAACACACAGATAAACAAAAATAGGCTTAACACACTTAAAACTGGATCCCCAGTGAAGTCGCCATTTTTCTGTAGCGGGGAAAATCTGATATCGAAGCCATGGGATTGACTCGAATCAATATTCCGTTTGAAATCGCCACCGCGCTTTATTTTTTCAAAGGAAAAGGGAAAAGAACGTAAAACCCAAAGTTTTGTTTTTAAAACAAGAAAGAGATCTCAGGTACGGGTGTTGATTATATGAGGGGAAGGTTTAAAGCACCCCTCATATCTGTGGTACTCCACGGGAACCTTTTTGAAAATCTGTGTCGTGTGTGCTAAAAAAAACGGTTTGTTTTATTTTTAAAATGAGCTCGGCAAAGCGTTAAGCTTTGGGCCTACATACCTCCTCGGTGCAATGGAGAAGTCAGAGCTAATGTAGTTCCGCTTTTTTGGGAAACATTTTTAAAAACGAATTAACACTTTATCGTCGTTGGAGAGAAATACTCAGCCATTGATCTTGAGCATGAGAACAAACGAGTTCTTTGCATCGCTAATGAAAGAAGGGCTCCAACTCGGATAAAATCGACGAGTATGCCACTAGCTCTCTCACGCGGAAAAGATCTCATTATATCAATCAATTTCAAAATCGTGGGGTATAACCACTCGTTTCGACGATTAACGGTGTCTAAACTTTTGAAGAAAAGCCACTAAGGGCAAAAGATATTTTTTAAAGAAAAGTTTTGAAAAGGTTTGCAAACATAAGAAGGTTTTTGAAAAAGGGAGAAGATTTTGAAAATTTAAGAAGGGGAGGAGATGAAGAGGCTATCCTATTGCGTAAAATAAAAGCTAAGGAAAAGAACGGTCTAACCGAAGAAGAAGCCAACACTTGACATTATGAGTCAAGGTAGATTTCCCATCCTTTGGACTTATCAATACCAAACCAACACATTATCACTTGGGGATCCAGATGAACTTATTATCTTAGCACCACTTTGCATTAAGCATATTGAAAATTCTGACGAAAATCGGGCAGAGTAACGGCTGTTTTCGGGTAAAATCCTTATCTCAATGCCTTGGAATTAACCATCAAGGGCTTTCAAGGAAATACCTGCACATACAAACAGA